>NW_015160345.1:38090-51626 GCF_001447785.1 Gekko japonicus
GCAGTGACGCTCTTGCTGCTTGGGGCAGGGCACAGTGGGAGGGTTTCTGGAGTTCTGGCCCCACTGGTGGACCTCCTGATGGCCCCTGGGTTTTGGCCACTGTGTGACACAGAGTGTTGGGCCGGGTGGGCCACTGGCCTGATCCAACATGGCTTCTCTTACATTCTTATGTCTGGGGCAGTGACGCTCTTGCTGCTTGGGGCAGGGCACAGTAGGAGGGCTTCTGGAGTTCTGGCCCCGCTGGTGGACCTCCTGATGACACCTGAGTTTTGGCCACCGTGTGACACAGGGTGTTGGACCGGATGGGCCATTGACCTGATCCAACATGGCTTCTCTAATATTCTTATGTCCAGGCCAGTGATGTTCTGTATTCCCGGTGCTTGGGGGGGGGGTAAGAGTGGGAGAGCTGCTGGAGTTCAGGCCTTGCTGGTGGACCTCCTGATGGCACCTGAGTTTTGGCCACTGTGTGGCACAGAGTGTTGGGCCGGGTGGGCCACTGGCCTGAAGCCAACATTGCTTCTCTTACATTCTTATTTCTGGGGCAGTGACGCTCTTGCTGCTTGGGGTAGGGCACAGTGGGAGGGCTTCTGGAGTTCTGGCCCGACTGGTGGACCTCCTGATGGCACCTGGGTTTTGGCCACTGTGTGACACAGTGTTGGGCCGGGTGGGCCACTGGCCTGAAGCCAACATTGCTTCTCTTACATTCCTATGCCATGTGAAAGGAAGGGACGGCCGTAGCCAGAATGGGTGGGAAGGCTTTAAATAACCTTCAGCACCCCCTGTTGGCTAGGATGCTAACCTACTTTCCGGCCAGCCCCGTAGCCGGTGCAATACCTGGGTCGGGACGCAGAGGCAGGCCATGGCGAACCACCTCTACGCATCCGTTGCCTTGAAACCCCAAGGGGTCGCCATACGTCAGCTGTGACTTGGTGGGGGGGGGGAAAGAAAAAGCATAGCGATGACTGTGGGTGAAATACTTCTCCAACGCTTGATGCCTTCCCCCTTCCAGCTCATTTTGACCTCCGTCCGTCTAGCTGTGCTATGACTGTGACTGACATGTGGCCCTGAATCCTTGAAGAGTCCCAAAGGGAGACATCTTCACCAGGACATCTGTGGCTATAGGCGTTCTCTCTCTCTCTCTCTCTCTCTCTTTCTCTCTCTCTCTCAGGATTGCCAACTCAAGACTGAGAAATTCCTGGAGATTGGGGGTTGGGTGAAGGTCAGGGTTTAGGGAGGGGCGGGGCCTAAGTGGGGTATAATGCCCTAGAGTCCACTTTCCGAAGCTACCATTTTCTCCAGGGGAACTCATCTCTGTCATCTGGAGACCAGTTTAAGTCAGAGCTGCCCACTCCAGGTTGTGAAATTCCTGGAGATCTGGGCGAGGAGCTTGTGAAGGGTGGTATTTGGGGACGGGAGGGGGTTCAAAGAGTATGTGGTGGCCTAGAGCCCATCCTCTGAAGCTGCCATCTTCTCCTGGGGAAACGCTCTCTGTAGCCAGAGAATCACAGAGTCGGAAGGGGCCATTCAGGCCATCTAGTCTGACCCCCTGCTCAGTGCGGAGTCAGCCTACAGCACCCCTGACAAGTGTTTGTCCAGCCGCTGCGTGAAGACCGTCAGTGAGGGGGAGCTCACCAACCAGGCAGCTGATTCCATGGCTGAACAACTCTTACTGTCAAAATGTTTTTCCCAATATCCAGCGGGTACCTCCCCGCCCTTAATTTAAATGCATTCTTGCGAGTCCTCTCCTCTGCTGCCAAGAGGAATAGCTCCCTGCCCTCCTCTAAGTGGCAGCCTTTCAAAGACTTCAAGAGAGCAATCCTGTCCCCCCCCTCAACCTCCTCTTCTCCAGACTGGACATTCCCAGGTCCTTTAGCCTTTCAGGGCTTCTTGGTCTCCAGGCCCCCCCCCCATCATCCTCATCGCTCTCCTCCACACCCGCTCCAGTCTGTCCACATCCTTTTTGAAGTGAGGTCTCCAGAACTGCATACAAGACTCCAGGTGCAGCCCGACAAGTCTGGAGGTCAGCTATAATTCTGGGAGATCACCAGCCCCCATGTGGAGGTTAGAAACTGTAGTTGCCAACTCTGGGTTGGGAAGAATCTGGAGATTTTGGGAGGGAGAGGTTTGGGGATGAGCAGGACCTCGGTGGGGTATAATTCCATTCACCCCACTCTCCAGAGGAGCCATTTTCCCCCCAGAGGAACTGATCTCTCTCACCTGGAGACGAGTTCTAATTCTGAGAGATCTCCAGGCCCCGTGTGGAGTTTGGCAACCCTACTGACAACCAGACTTCTGATTCTGGGCAATCTCCAGGCCCCACCTGGCAGATGGTGACCCTACTCTCTCTGATCCTGCCTCGAGAAACCCTCAACCGGAAAACGAGACAACAGATCCCCCCAGAGTCTCCCTCATTCTTCCGGCTCCTTCCGCACAAGGCCAGAGCAAACGCTCGACAGTGAAGCACTAACACCACCCCCACCCCCTTTCCTTTCCACGACGACAAAGATGTCAGCTGCCTGGAGCAATTAGCCCAAACCCTGTGCGCTTCGCTGCCGAGGGTAAGGAACAGAAGTAGGGGCAGCTGGGAAGCCGGGAGACTGGGGAGGGGGAAGCTTGACAAAAGTCCCCCCCCCCTGTGTCAAGCTCAGAAAAGACGTAATTGGGCGAAGAAATTTCCCATGCAGAAATAGAAGCACAGCTTAACGTGGCGTATGCAGGTAGGTACGCTGGACATATCGTGAACAGATTAGCTTCAGAAGGGTTAACTTGCTGCAGCTCCAAGCCCAGGGAAGACAGAGAAGGGGAGTGGTCCTATATAAGATGAAACACAGAAGGCCAGCGAGGGCCACAGAGGCTCAACATCTAACCCATGGGGGGGGGGGAACTGCCAACTGTACTCGGGTGAGAGAATTTCCTTAACCCTTTCCCTCTCATATCCTCTTGCGTGCAGAGTTAGAATATCCAACAGATATGCTCCCAGACTTACAACTGATCTCCAGACTACAGAAATCAGTTCCCCTGGAGAAAATGGCAACTTTGGAGGGAAGACTCTATGGTAGACCATAAAGTCTAGGAGACACGGAAGTCCCAGAATGACATCACATCCCTGGTGACGTAGGGCTCCCAGTCTCCAGGTGGCATTTGGAGGTCTCCGGCTAATACAACTGGTCTCCAGATTACAAAGATGTGTTCCCCTGGAGAAAATGGCTGCTCTGGAGGGTAGACTCTATGCAGGTGTCATTTCGTAGAAAAAGAGGTGCAGGAGCTCATTAGCATAACTTGTTAGCATAACTCAGAGGTCATTTCGGGGGGGAACACGGGGGAACGCAGTTCCCCCGGGTGAGGTGCAGGGGGCGGGGCACATGACGAAGCCCCGCCCCCTGCTTCCGGCTGCTCCGCTTCCAGCCCTCATTCAGCCAGGAGGAGGCAGGAGAAGAGGGAGGGTAAGTTGCTTCCTCCCCGCCTTTCCCCACCCCTGCCTGCCTGGGGCCAGGGAGGGCCTTGGCGGGGCTTCCTCACACTCCCACTGGCCTTGCAGGTCCACCGCCGGGCCCCTGATGTCAGGGGGTGTGGCATATGCTAATGAGTTATGCTAATGAGTTCCCCTAGCTCTTTTTCTACGAAATGACCCCTGGCATAACTTATTTGCATATGCCACACACCCTGACATCACCGGAAGTGTGTCAGAAGGCAACACCCATCACTCCGGCTCCACTAGACTGTTTTGGACAGCTAGCTATTGGGGGGGGGGATGGGCGGATCTGTCCTCGCAGAGGAGGGAGAGCTTGTACCTGAATAAAACTTGGTCTTAAAGGTGCCACTGGACTGTTTTGGACCTGGGGGGCTCGGGGGGGCCCTCTGCAGCTTACCTGGCTGCTTCTTGCTGTGATTGAGGGCTGCTGGGAGCAGGGGGCAGGGCTTGTTGCATGTGCCCGCCCCCTGGGCTCTTTACTGCCAGAGCTCCGGACCCCTGCTCTTATGTCATCATACCCTGCTGAGGACCTCCCCTCCCTTCCTCAAAACTCACCTTTCCCAGGATCTGCCCCCCAAATCTCTGAGTATTTCCCGACCCATAGCTTGCTGCCCTATGGGAGAACTCCCTTCCCTCAGCATACTTTGCCCTCCACGAACACCACTGCTCAAATCTCCGTGAATTTCCCAATATGAAACTGGCAGCTCCAAGAAGGAGCCCCAAGAAATGAACCTCAGGGGCAGAGAAGCAGTCCGATAATGCAGTCACTAAAGACACCAAAGTATCTTGGGTCAGGACAGCCCCGGGTTAAATTCAACCTCAAAACTAGGAAATTAAGTTCTCACTAAGATAGAGATTAAAAGTAAGAGCTCCAGTTTGGTGTAGTGGTTAGGAGCGGCGGACTCTAATCCGGGAGAACCGGGTTTGATTCCCCACTCCTCCACTTGCAGCTATCAGTGTGACCTTGGGTGAGTCACAAGTTCTCTCTGAGCTGTTCTCTCAAGGGCAGTTCTCAAAAGAGTTCTCTCAGCCCCACCTACCTCACAGGGTGTCTGTTGTAGTGAGGGGAAGGGATCGTAAGCTGCTCTGAGACTCCTTTGGGTAGTGAAGGGCGGGGTATAAATCTTCCTCTTCTTCTTCTAAGGACACCAAAATATCTTGGGTCAGGACAGCCCTGGGTGAAATTCAACCTCAGAACCAGGAAATTAAGTTCACACTACAGAGACGGCTTGCCCACCTCAAAGTGGCACCTGGAGATCTCCCACTACGACAATTGACCTTCAGGTGTCCAAGATCAGTCCCCCTGGAGAAAATGGCTGCTTTGGAGGGTGGAGTCCGTGGCATTATACCCTGCTGAGGTCCCTGTCCTCCCCAGGATCCACCCCCCCCAAAAAAATCTCCAGGTATCTCCCAACCTAGAGCTGGCAATCTGCACCCGGCGCATTCCATTTGAGATGGAAAGAGGTGGCCTTTTAAAATGAGGAGAACCAAGAATGCTGGGGATGGGGCGCGGGGGGGGGGGGGCGGGGGGGGGGGGGGAGAGAGAGAGAGGCATGTCTACAACTGGATTATCATTCACATGAGGAGAAGAGAGTCCGGGAGCGAAATCGAGAGGAGCTAAAAGAAGACCTGGCTGGCGGAGACGCGATCAAAGCCCGCGCTTGAGATGCCTCCGAGGGAGCAGAGCACTTGAAGGAAGGAGATTATTTGGAGTGTCAGGAGATGGCCGGGTGAGGAGCAGTGGCCTGGAGCGAGAGAAGGGGAAAGCTGAAGTGTCGGGGAAAGGAAAGTTCCTCAGAGCAGAACAACAAAGCGTGTGTGTGTGGGGGGGGAAGCGTCGCTTGGAAGAGGGGAGCGGGAGAACGGGATCAGAGAGCCGTCAGACCCTTCCGCCTTTGTAAGAACCTTGCTGGATCAGACCAGCGGTCCATCTCCTCCAGCGTCCTGTCTCACACAGTGGCCAACCAGTTCCCCTGGAGGGCCGACAGATAGGGCACAGATGTCTCCTGATGTTGGGAAAGGGTCATGGCCCAGCGGCAGAGCCGATACGGTGTCGTGGCTGAGAGTGGCAGACTCGAAGCTGGAGAGCTGGGTTTGATTCCCTCCTTCACAGTGAAGTCAGATGGGTGACCGTGGGCCAATCGCCTTTCTCTCGGAACTCTCTCAGCCCCACCTGGCTCACAAGGTGACTGTTGGGAGGAGGGGAAGGGAAGGTGATGATAGGCCCCGTTCACACGGCGAATTTGCCACAGGAGAGGCACGGTTGAATGGCGGAGTTTCCGGGCGCGGTCACACCGCAACATCTGGCAAGTGGAGCGCACCCGTGGCCAACCCCTGGCGTACCGCCGGAAATGCGGAGTTTAAAACTACCTGGTCGAAGGTACTAGCAGCAACTGGTTTACCGCGGGCTGCCTCCAGGCTCCCTCGGTGTGATCACGCCGGCGCACCGCTTTTCCCTCCGGCCTCGCGTCGACGCGGAGGGAAGGAACTGTGGCATGCTGCCGACACGTGGGATTGCGTTCTGGCATGTTAAATTGCAGCACCGCAAATAGCTACGCCTCCCCCCCCTGCGTTATCCAGCACGTGTGACCGGGGCCCTAAGCTGTTTTGAGACTCTTTCAGGTAGAGAAAGGTAAAAAGGTAGAGGTTCCCTTGCTCGAAAGCCAGTCGAATCCGACTCTAGGGTTGCAGTGCTCATCTCCGTTTCAAAGCCGAAGAGCCAGCGCTGTCCAAAGACGTCTCCGTGGTCATGTGGCCGGCATGACTGAACACCAAGGCGCACGGAACGCTGTTCCCTTCCCACCAAAGTGGTACCTATTTATCTACTTGCAATTTCTTGCTTTCGAACTGCTAGATTGGCAGGAGCTGGAACTAGAGATGGGAGCTCACTCCACCATGCGGCACCCGGGTCTCGAACTGCTGAACTACCGACCTTCCACAGCCTGCAGTTCAGTGTCTTAACCACTTGAGCCACCGCAGCTCCTCAGTAGACGAGGTAGAGAAAAGTGGGGTATAAAAAACACTGCCACCACCTTCTTCTTCTCCTCCTCTGCTTGGCATGCAGAAGGTCCCAGGTTCAATCCCCAGCATCTCTAGTCAAAAAGACCAGGGAGTAGGCAACGTGAAAGACCTGTGCCTGAGACCCTGGGGGAGCTGCTGCCAGTCTGAGAAGACAATACTGATCTCGATGGACCAAGAGTCTGATTTAGTAGAAGGCAGCTTCCTCTGTGTTCATGTGTGCCTTTAGCGTTTGCTGCCTCTTGGTATGGATGTTCCCATGGGTCCCCATTGGCTAGCGGCCTCTGCCATATTCTGGGTCAGTCCCTTGTCTGCTCTGACAGGCAGCCGGCCTCCAGGGTCTGAAGAAGAGATCTTTCCCATCACTTGCTACTGGATCTTTTCAACTGGAGATGCTGGGGATTGACTAGAATTCGAGGGCACCCGATGAAGTCGATGGGCAGTAAATTCGGGACAGACTAAAGGAAAATTGCTAAGTCGCTCG
This sequence comes from Gekko japonicus, assembly GCF_001447785.1. Lineage (NCBI taxonomy): Eukaryota > Metazoa > Chordata > Lepidosauria > Squamata > Gekkonidae > Gekko > Gekko japonicus. Next base: position 45,065 of record NW_015160345.1, read on the forward strand.
CTTAACAAAGAAGTCGGAGAGTGATTCAGCAAGAACACAGCTTTATTCTTCAACTCGAACACAACTCCAACACGGATCAACATCTGATAGCCAGAACAGCCTTTACATTGCAGCTGTCCTGCTTTTAAACATTCCCGGTGAATGTAGCCACACCCACTGTACAAATACCAACCAATAAGGTTGTTCACATAAGGACCAATCACGGATGTTCCCACTCAGGGAGCTTGCTAGAAGGTGATTGGTTAGGTGCTTCCTGGGCTAGTAACACGATTGGATAGATTTGGATCCGAGCCCAGGACGAAGCTTTACATTGCACTTCAGTTAGATGTTTCACATCACATCATGCATTCAAGGCAGCTTTGAATACACTACAAAAATAATCTTTACACAGAGGGAAAAAAAATCATCTTTACACAGAGAGTGATTCAAATGTGGAATTCGCTGCCTGAGGATGTAGTGATGGACACAGGAGTAAACAGCTTTAAAAGGGGACTAGATCGATTCATGGAGGGATAGGTCTATCAGTGGCTACCAGCCATGGTGACTGAGGGGAACCTCCACATTCCCAGGCACTAATCCTCTGAATCCCAGAGCCAGGAGGCAACAACAGGGGAAGGCCTCAGCCTCTATGCCCTGCTATTGGCCCTCCAGAGGAACTCGTTGGCCACTGCGTGAACCAGGATGCTGAACTAGATGGACCACTGGTCTGATCCAGCAGGACTCTTCTGTTCTTATGAAGGCCTTGGCCTCTGTGCCCTGTTGTTGGCCCTCCAGAGGCACTGGTTGGCCACTGTGTGAGACAGGATGCTGGACTTGATGGACCACAGGTCTGATCCAGCAGGACTCTTCTGTTCTTATGAAGGCCTTGGCCTCTGTGCCCTGTTGTTGGCCCTCCAGAGGCACTGGTTGGCCACTGTGTGAGACAGGATGCTGGACTTGATGGACCACAGGTCTGATCCAGCAGGACTCTTCTGTTCTTATGAAGGCCTTGGCCTCTGTGCCCTGTTGTTGGCCCTCCAGAGGCACTGGTTGGCCACTGTGTGAGACAGGATGCTGGACTTGATGGACCACAGGTCTGATCCAGCAGGACTCTTCTGTTCTTATGAAGGCCTTGGCCTCTGTGCCCTGTTGTTGGCCCTCCAGAGGCACTGGTTGGCCACTGTGTGAGACAGGATGCTGGACTTGATGGACCACAGGTCTGATCCAGCAGGACTCTTCTGTTCTTATGAAGGCCTTGGCCTCTGTGCCCTGTTGTTGGCCCTCCAGAGGCACTGGTTGGCCACTGTGTGAGACAGGATGCTGGACTTGATGGACCACAGGTCTGATCCAGCAGGACTCTTCTGTTCTTATGAAGGCCTTGGCCTCTGTGCCCTGTTGTTGGCCCTCCAGAGGCACTGGTTGGCCACTGTGTGAGACAGGATGCTGGACTAGATGGACCCTCCCTGGTCTGATCCAGCGGGACTCTTCTTAACAATGAAACTTCGGGTTCTTAACATTAGAAAAGAAACATTGGGATTCTCGGCTGTGGATGAGAAAGTGAAGTCTAAACTCTCGGGATGATCAGGAACTGTACAATTTCCTCTTATTTCACGCCACACGGTACATTTTCCCCATCGCATCCACCGGAGCACGTATGCCCGCTCTTTCTCTCTCTACCTTTTCTTCTGGAATGAATGAAGGAAAGTAATTTATTTCAAAGCGGCGGCACCGGCTCCAAGGAAGCGAGATCCTTGCGCAGTTCAGTCTTATTAAATATCCTTTAATTCCCACTTTAATTTAACTGTATCATGCGCTTCCCCCCACGAGGCGTGCGCGGCGGCATTCTATGCGGTCCAGGCTCTCTTTTGAAAATTCCTTCCTCCGCAGCAGGTGTTGACCCGTAGATTTTTCCCTGCCCTTCGCCCAAATCATTAGCACAGCCTATCTCTCTTCATCTGCACGGCCAAATTCTCAGATTTTTTTTCCTAATTAGAAGGAGGGAATGGGGGGAAAAATGACAGATCAGGAATGAAGGAAGATTACAGAGAAAGAAATCCTATGTTCATCTGTACCTCTCTTAGCTTGAGTTTTCTTCTTTGTTTGACTCTGTTTTTCAAGAAACCACCTAGCGCAGGGGCTCCCGACCTTTTTGAGCCGGCAGACACCACTGGAATTCTGACACAGAGGGGCGGGTGCAATGACAAAATGGCTGCCAGGGGAGGCGGAGCCAACTGCACACAGGAAGCCCAAGTGCAGGGGAGAAGAAGGGTGATCTTAAAAAATACACTGGGAAAGAGGAGTGAAACAGGAAATAAAACCCACACTGGTTGGTGGCGGCAGCAGCTGAATCAAAGTTAATTTAATCCGCACAGCCAATCAGAAGCCATGATGGACCAAGAGCCCCATGTGGCTCCACCCACTTTCAAAAATCGCTTGGTGGGCACAATGAAAGGTGTGGATGCTCACCATGTTGTCCACGGGCATCATGCGGAGGACCCTGACCTAGCATTTTATGACATGCTGCATGCCCAGCCGCACCAAAGAAATTAGTGCCCACTGCATGAGAGCCAGTTTGGTGTAGTGGTTAGGAGCGCGGACTCTAATACGGGAGAACCGGGTTTGATTCCCCACTCCTCCGTGTGCAGCCAGTTGGGTGACCTTGGGTCAGTCACAAGTTCTTTTAGAGCTGTACTCTCACGGGCAGTTCTCGAAAGGGCTCTCTCAGCCCCAGCTACCTCACAGGGTGTCTGTTGTGGGGAGAGGAAGGGAAGGAAGTTGTAAGCTGCTCCGAGACTCCAAGTGAAAGGTGGGTTTTAAATCCAATCTCCTCCTCGTCCTCCTCTTCCTCCTTTTTCTTCTCTTTCTTCTCCTCCTCCTCCTTCAGCCGCCCTGAGCCTGCTTGTGGGGAGGGCAGGGTATAAATCAGAAATAAATAAATAAATAAATTTTCTCACAGTATAAAATACATCCAGGTGCATGTTCTAATAAACTCTGCTGCACCGCAAAGCAGAGAATGGCGCACCCTTCCGTATGTTCTGGGTCACAGAGCGGCTAGTTGAGAATCCAGCCAATGTTTTCTTTGCGAACTTGGGGCAGCCCTTCTACAGCCGCACTGAAGACCCTTCTGTGTTCGAAACGGCAAGTAATGTTTCAGGGAATTCGTCTCAGTTTTGGAGAGATCAGGAAGGGACCAGATTTCCCACAGAAAGACGTCTCGGAGTGCCCCGCAGCAATTATTGCTTCTCAGAATCGCACGCTGCCGTTATTACCGACCAACTGGTGGCAGGATCGAGAGGAATGCAACGAAGTACCTTCCTACATTAAACATACACAAAATGCCATGCCATCTCACAAGTTTTGAAAGAAAATGGTCTGTTTATTGTTTGTTTATCTTATTCTCCTCTCCATTTTCTCCTCACAACAGCCCTCTGAGGTAGGTAGGCAGCTGAAAGAAAATGGCTGGCCTCAACTCATCCAGTGATCTTCCGTGGCAGAGAGGGGGTTCGAACCAGGGGTTCCCAGATCCTACTCATCATCATCAATCAATCAATCAAATTTACATTCTGCTCCAGTGTCCCTGGAACCAGCCTTGGGGTGGCTAAAAGCATACGAAATACACCTGGTAAAACCAATACAAAATATCCAATAAATCAACTTTTTAAAAAAGTAAAACCATTAAAAATCTATCCCCATTAAAAGCGGTCCACTATCGAGCGGGGGAGGGTGTGTGGATCGTGAAGATACCGCTGAAGCATACCAGCTGCCTGGTGGATCATAACCACTCAAAGGCCGCCTGAAAAAGGGCAGCCTCGCGTGCCCTGTGGAATTTAGGGAGGTCCTGCAAGGCGTGCATCTCTTCAGGCAGTTGGTTCCACAGGACGGCGGGCCGCTACTGAGAAGCCCCTCACCCTTGTTGAGACTAGGCAGAGAGTTCATGGACTGGGGAACCTTTGATAAATGCTGAGATGAAGCTTGAAGAAGATGATGCTAGCTCTAATGGAATAGCAACCTAGGACAAGCCCCTTTGGAACTAGTAATTTATATCTACCCTCTCATCTTTGGGCCTTGAATATGGAGGTAATTATAATAACCTATTTTGCAGGGCTGTTGTTAGTATTGTAACAGGAAAACAGCCTGTATCTAACTGTGAAGTTCTGAGACCTAAAGGCGCTTTTAAGTTTTCTTTAAAAGGGGCAGTGATTTCCACTGGTACCTATCTCTTGATGCTGCTGTTGTTCTTCAGTCGCACAGTCGAGTCCGACTCTTCGCGACCCCATGGACCAGATCACGCCAGGCCCTCCTGTCTTCCATCGTGCTCCGGAGTTTGCTCAATTTCACGTTCGTTGCATCTATGACACTGTCTAACCATCTCATCCTTTGCCGTCCCTGTCTTCTTTGACCTTCAGTCTTTCCCAGCATCAGGGTCTTCTCCAGGGAGTGCTCCCTTCTCATTGGGTGGCCAAAGAACAATACTGCATAGGAACCTGCAGGGGTCATTTCCTGCAGGAACGCACAGGAGTGGAGCTCCGGCAGTAAAGAGCCCAGGGGGCAGGCACATGCAACAAGCCCTGCCCCCTGCTCCCAGCAGCCCTCAGTCAGAGCAAGAAGCAGCCAGGTAAGTTGCAGAGCCCCCCCGGCCCCCCAGTCCAAAACAGTCCAGTGGCACCTTTAAGACCAAGTTTTATTCAGGTACAAGCTCCCCCTCCTCTGTGATGCCAGATCTGCACGTTCCCCCCCCCCCAATAGCTAGAAATCCAAAAGAGTCCCGTGGAGCCTGAGCGGTGGGTGTGAGCTCCTGCACCTCTTTTTCTACGAAATGACCTCTGGGAACCTGGAATGTAAGATCTGGATGCTGACCTTTATATTAATAATCACAATATTTAGAATGACCTGACTTAGATAGCCCAGGCGAGCCCGGTGTCTTCAGATCTCGGGAGTTAAGCAGGACTGGCCCTGGTGAGTATTTGGATGGGAGACCACCAAGGAAGTCCAGGGTCATGACACAGAGGCAGGCAGTGGCAAACCACCTCTGAACATGTCCTGCCTCAAAATCCTCACCAAGGCTCACCATAAATCAATCAATAAATCAATTTGGGGTAAGGGATGCTCTGTATTCTTGGTGCTTGGGGGGGGGGGCACCAGACAGTGGGAGGGCTTCTAGTGTCCCGGCCCTACTGCTGGACTTCCTGATGGCACCTGGTATTTTTGACCACTGTGTGACAGTGTTGGACTAGATGGTCCATTGGCCTGATCCAACATTGGATTCTCTTATGTTCTCATGTGATTTGAAGGCACTTTCTGCCATCAGCAGTATTTAGAAATTTTATATGTATCAAGAGACCTCCTGGACCGTTTACAACGCTCGCCCATAAAACCATAAAAACCACAACCTAAATCAATATTAAAGTAAGGTGGTCCCTATGAGGCCAGAACGTGTCTTGCTGAATTTATGGGAGGGGATAGAGGTTCCTGCTGTCAGGAAAGGTCTCATATCTTATATGTTGGTAGCAGCCAAGGTTTTAGTGGCTAGGCACTTGGAAAGTAGTACACAACCCTCATCGAATATGTGGTTCAATAAGTTATGGGGATACCTGGTCATGGACAAAATATCAGATGTTATTTCCTTGGTGGAGAATCTGGACTTTCATTCAGATTATTTGGACCATTGGTTCCCTTTTCTTGAATATTTGGAAAGATGTAGTAAGCTTAAAAAGGCATTTCCTGTTCATTTGGAGGTTATAGCTATATATCGAATAGCTGCTTTGTTTTGTTGCTCTTGTGTTTTTTTGCATTTGCAATTATGTTGTTCTTGTGGTTTCCTAATAGCATGTGCTACTGTAAATTGATGTTATATCTCCTTATATATAATTGTGTTTTGGGGTGGCATTTGGTGAACATTCCACATGCTCCTAAATCAGTTGGTTCCATGATGTGTCACTCAGAAGCTGCCCCTATCCACTGGCTGCGTTGCCTGAGTCTCGCCTCCAATATTCTAAACAGTTTGCTGTTCGTCTCCCCCCAATAGCCAGTCGAAACACAGAGGTCATTTGCATATGCCACCTGATTGGCCGTATCCTCTAACATTCCAAATAGTTTGCTGTTGGGAATCATTGAATGTGTCCTGAGGTAAAATACATATCCCAATCTTCCCTTAAACGGTCACTGGAGTTGCCAGTCTCCCTGTGGGGCCTGGAGATCTCCCAGAAATCACCATGTTCCCCAGCCACAGCACATCATTTCCCCTACAGAAAATTTCCCAGCTATTACAATGGCTGCTTTAGGTGGTGGACTCTATGGCATTATACCCTGCTGAAGTCCCTCAGCACCCCAAACCCTGCCCTCCCCAGGCTTTACCCCTCAAATCTACAGGTCTGGCCCTCCCCTTAGTATTGCCAGCCTCCAGGCAGCACCTGGAGATCTCCAAGATCAGTTCTCCTGCAGAGAATGGCTGCTTTGGGCAATGGACTCTATGGCATTATACCCTGCTGAGGTCCCTCCGCACCCCAAACCCTGCCCTCCCCAGGCTCTACCCCTCAGATCTACAGGCATTTCCCAACCCAGAGTTGGCAACCCTGTAACTGGC
>NW_015160345.1:52229-64046 GCF_001447785.1 Gekko japonicus
CTTTTGCTTGTTGTTCTGTTTACCTTGTTTGTTGTCAAAACCCAGGGCCTTTTTTTGTAGCAGGAACTCCTTTGCATGTTAGGCCACACACCCCTAATGTAGCCAATCCTAATGAGTTTCTGCTGTTGGGTGTGGCCTATTATGCTAATGAGTTCCTGCTGGGTGTGGCCAACTTGGGAGCCAGCCGGAACTCCGTTCCTGTGTGTTCCTGCCCCAAAATAGCCCTGCTTCTAGAACTCATTGTATTTCTTCCCACAATGGGCCTTACTCCTAGTTATATCAATAAAATATAATTTTTAAAAATATTTATAAAGTAAGGCAGTAAGAGCAAGTCAGTTAAAAACACACACATCCTTTCCCTTATTAAAGAAATTTAAGTGCCAACCTAGCAGTTCGAAAGAAAGAAATTGCAAGTAGATAAATAGGTACCACTTTGGTGGGAAGGTAACAGCGTTCCATGTGCCTTGATGTTTAGTCATGCCAGCCACATGACCATGGAAACGACTTCGGACAGCGCTGGCTCTTCGGCTTTGAAACGGAGATGAGCACCGCAACCCTAGAGTCGGATTCGACTGGCTTTCGAGCAAGGGAACCTTTACCTTTACTAAGTTTTAGGAATGTGTGGCTGAATTCATGGCAAGGTGTGTGAAACATTTTGAGCACCTGAACACACTGAAATGAAGTGTTTCACTGTTAGGGTTGCCAGCTCTGGGTTGGAAAATACCTGGAGATTTTGGGGGAGGAGCCTGAGGAGGGCGGGGCTTGGGGAGGGGAGGAACTTCAGTGGGGTATCGTGACTTAGAGTCCACCTTCCAAAGCAGCCATTTCCTCCAGGTGACCTGATCTCTGTCGCCTGGGGATCAGTTCTAATCCCAGGAGATCTCCAGCCAACACCTGGAGGCTGTCAACTGTATTCACTGCCAAGGTCCATGCTGTAATACCCTCCATATTTTGGTTAAGAGCACAGACGTTAATCTAGGAGGACCTGATTTGATGCCCCACCTTTCCACATGCAGTTGCTGGTGTGACCTTGGATCAGTTACAAGTTCTTTCAGAGCTGTTCTCTCACAAGCAGTTCTCCAAAGAGCCCTCCCAGCCCCACCTACCTAACAGGATGTCTGCTGTTGGGAGGGGAAAGGAAAGGAATTGTAAGCTGCTCTGAGAGTCCTTCAAGTAGTGAAGAAGATGAAGAAGAAGAGACTGGATTTATACCCTGCCCTTCACTACCTGAAGGCGTCTCAGAGTGGCTTACAATCTCTTCCCCTTCCCCTCCCCACAACAGGCACCCTGTGAGGTAGGTGGGGCTGAGAGGGCTCTTTGGAGAACTGCTTGTGAGAGAACAGCTCTGAAAGAACTTGTAACTGATCCAAGGTCACACCAGCAGCTACATGTGGAGAAGTGGGGAATCAAACCCAGTTCTTCCAGATTAGAGTCTGCACTCTTAACCACTAAACCAATGGGTATAATGTATAAATCCAATCTATTCTTCTTCTTCTTCCGTTCTGCTCCTGTACATACATGTACATCCTTTTCTGCAAACAGAATACACTCCGGCAAAATTAACAGATGCCTCAGCGGTTGGAGAGATTTCTGGATGGAAAACTGTTTCCTCATCCCCGGAATTAGCAGCAGCAGACTCCGGCATCTTGCCCTAAAAAGAGCCGCAGAAAGATGGGGGAGCTTTAAATTACATTTCCCATTTCCTCCCTCCCAACCCTAGACAGAAGGAATATTTTGCTTTGCTCCTCATTTAGAAGGCAGAGTATTTTTAAAAGAGGCGAGGAGGAAGGGAGAGGCGAAGGGGAAAGAAAAAAAACAAACGTCTCGGCAGCTTGTGAATGAAACACGTCAAAAACGTTGGCTCCTGTTCCAGGCCACCTGGCCCGATGTCCTTGTTGAAGGAAATCCTAATATGGATATCTGGCTCAAGATACTCAATGCTATAAGGCTAGGATTACCTGGTCTCTCCTGGCGACTGGCGAGGGATGGAGAGCATTTACCAGAAGCCGGAGGGAGACCCAGGCTATGTTGCCAGTGATGTAGTGATGTCATCCCCAGCGTGTGCCGGACGTGACGTCATCACGATGTGACATCACTGTGACATTGATATTAAGGCAAAAGCTCAATGGTAAAAATGGCTTCTACAGTACAGTTTTTGCCACTACCAATGTGTACTGGAAGTAGGGGTCATTTCCTGTGGAGCGCACAGGAGTGGAGCCCCGGCAGTAAGGAGCCCAGGGGGCGGGCACATGCAACAAGCCCCACCCCCTGCTCCCAGCAGCCCTCAGTTGGGCCACGAGAAGCAAGAAGCAGCCAGGTAAGTTGCAGAGCCCCCCCCCGGCCTGCCTTCAGGTACAAGCTCCCTCCTCTGTGGGGGCAGATCTGCACGTTCCCCCCCATAGCTAACAATCCAAAACAGTCCAGTGGCACCTTTAAGACCAAGGTTTATTCAGGTACAAGCTCTCCCTCCTCTGCGAGGGCAGATCTGCACATCCCCCCCCCCCATAGCTAGCAAACCAAAACAGTCCAGTAGCACCTTTAAGACCAAGGTTTATTCAGGTACAAGCTCTCCCTCCTCTGCGAGGGCAGATCTGCACATCCCCCCCCCCCATAGCTAGCAAACCAAAACAGTCCAGTAGCACCTTTAAGACCAAGGTTTATTCAGGTACAAGCTCTCCCTACTCTGCGAGGGCAGCTCTGCACATTCCTCCCCCCCATAGCTAGCAGTCCACAACAGTCCAGTGGAGCCTTTAAGACCAAGGTTTATTCAGGTACAAGCTCTCCCTCCTCTGCGAGGGCAGATCTGCACGTTCCCCCCCCCATAGCTAGCAATCCAAAACTGTCCAGTGGAGCCTGAGCGGTGGGTGTTGCCTTCTGACACACTTCCGGTGATGTCAGGGGGTGTGGCATATGCAAATAAGTTATGCTGATGAGTTGTGCTAATGAGCTCCTGCACCTCTTTTTCTACAAAATGACCCCTGTCTGGAAGTGAAATTGCCATGTTGCCAGTGACATAGCCTTAGTCTCTGTCCTGTTCCTGGGAAGTCCCCCCGCCGGCCAGCTCATTGGTGGCAGGGGTGTGGCCTGTTGGCATGAGATTCCCCACTTCCAACGAGAGGCTGGGAACCCTAGATAAAGCTGCTCTTTAGCAGACACCTTCCAGACCAGGGATCCCACTGGGTTTCATGCTGTATAAAACACCCGGAAAAGACTCCTGTAGATTTCATGCTGTAAAAAAACAGTTCGAAAGGACTCCTTCCATACCAGAGATCCTAGCGGGTCTCATGCCATACAAAACACCCGGAAAGGACTCCTTTCAGACCAGAGATCCCCGTAGGTTTCATGCCGTACAAAACCACCTGGAAAGGGGCCAGATGGTTTTCCATCTGAGTGGCTCTAATTTTCCCGGAAACAGAAAGAACAGACTGTTGGAAGCACTCCCTGTTCTGGGATTTGTTATTTCTCTCTGTATTTGTGTGTGTGTGTGTGTTTATATATATATAATGCAAGAACAGCCGTTACGGTGAAATGTTTCCTAGACTGGAATGGTATTCGGCTAGTGCCCCGAGCTGCCCTGGAAGCGCCAAAAAGCAATTAGAAACAGCAGTCTGCTCCATCATCTAGAACGAAATGCTTCCCCAATGGGAGGGGAGCAGTGTTCCCTCGAAGCTGAGTTAGAGTGAGCTAGCTCACAGTTTTTTAGCTGCTGGCTCACACATTTTTCTCTTCGCTCAGGGAGGAGGGCTCCAGAGCAAACTAATTTATGCCGCAGCCAGATCGCTGGCTCACAACTTGAATGCCAGGAGCTCACAAAGTAGAATTTTTGCTCACAGGGCTCTACAGCTTAGAGGGAGCACTGGCGACAACGTACGTCAAGACCATTGCCAGTCGGGGAGAGACTGGAGGGCACGGGTGGCTGGCTGACCAGTGTTCCCTCTAACCTGAATTAGTGTTAGCTAGGTCACAGTTTTTTTAGCCTCTGGCTCACACATTTTTGTCTCAGCTCAGGAAGGATGGCATCATGCAATGAATTTTAACAGCTGCTTCAGGAAACCACTGTTATCCAATATAAATATATATATTATAAAAACGTAAGGAACAACCCTCCCCCCCCCCCCAAAACGAAGGTCCTTATGTGCTTACAGTTCTGCCCTGCTTAATGCATAGGATTTCGGCAGCTTCTCGTAACGTACTGATAAATCGACGCCCTGCAGGTGGGATTAGGTGAAACTCACTCGTGGCCCAACTTGCACACTGGTGGCGACCCTCTAAGCTGAGTTAGTGTGAGCTAGCTCACAGTTATTTAGCCACCGGCTCACACGTTTTTTGGCTTTTAGCTCCGGGTGGAGGGCTCCAGAGCAAACTGATTTGTGCCGCACCCAAATCGCCTGCTCACAACTTGAATGCCAGGAGCTCACAAAGTAGGATTTTTGCTCACAAGACTCCACAGCTTAGAGGGAGCATTGGAGGGGAGGCAGGCAGAACCCAGGCAGCACCCTTCACCGGGCATGGCCGAGTTGCCACACACCTTGGCACGCACTAGAGCTGGCACCTTCTTATCCTGGTCCACGAGAAGGGTTGCCAGCCCCCAGGTGGGGGCCTGGAGATCTCCCGATATGTCAACCGATCTTCAGATGATTGGCTTTCCCTGGAGAAAACGGTTGCTTTAGAAGGGTGGACTCTGTGGCATTGTGTCCTGATGAGGTTCCTCCTCTCCCCAAACCCCGCCCTCTCCAGGTTCCACCCCTGAAATCTCCAGGCATTTTCCAGCCCAGAGCTGGTAACGTTAACCACAAGGTGCTTTCCACTGGCCACAGCGGAAGAAGAAGAGGAGGAGGAGGAGATTGGATTTATACCCCACCCATCGGTGGCTCAAGTGGTTAAGACACTGAACTGCAGGCTGTGGAAGGTCGGTAGTTCAGCAGTTCGAGACCCGGGTGCCGCATGACGGAGTGAGCTCCCGTCTCTAGTTCCAGCTCCTGCCAACCTAGCAGTTCGAAAGCAAGAAATTGCAAGTAGATAAATAGGTACCACTTCGGTGGGAAGGTAACAGTGTTCTGTGCACCTTGGTGTTTAGTCATGCCGGCCACATGACCACGGAAATGTCTTCAGACAGCGCTGGCTCTTCGGCTTTGAAACTGAGATGAGCACCGCAACCCTAGAGTCAGACTCAACTGGCTTTCAAGCAAGGGAACCTTTACCTTTACAGCACAACCCAAAGGAGTCTCAGAGCAGCTTACAATCCCTTTCCTTCCCCCGCAACAGTCACCCGGTGAGGTAGGTGGGGCTGAGAGAGCTCTTTCGAGGACTGCCCTTGAGAGAACAGCTCTGAGAGAACTTGTGACTGACCCAAGATCACACCAGCAGCTGTGTGTGGAGGAGTGGGAGATCGAACCCGGTTCTCCCAAATTAGAGTCTGTGCTCTTAACTACTACACCACCTCTTGGGGAGGGGAGGGACCTCACTGGGGTAGAACACCATGGAGCCCACCCTCTGAAGCAGCCATCTTCTCCAGGGGAAACCGATTTCTAAAGTCTGGAGATCAGTTGTAACTCCTGGAGGACTCCTGGCCCCACCTGTAGGTTGGCAACCCTAGCTGGTAGGACTTAATGGCACATAAGGGGTGCCTTGGATCACAGCCTCCCTTTGAAAGCACTTCCCAAATGCAAAGCCCACCCGCCCCTGATCAGTTCTGCTGCTGGGTCCCATATATTTCCCTAAAAGCATAGGATGTCATAAAGCAAGGTTCCTGATGGGTGATTTCATGCATGTGAGAGGGTGTAACCAAAGACATGCCTGGAATTAACTAATCACAACCACTGCATTTAAAGACCCAAATTATGAGAACACTTCTAAAAATATATATATATATGTATGCATCAAGGTACGCAAATCATGTGAGCACTGCTACAAGAAACAGCAAAAAGCTGGAAATATTTCACTCTGATTTCCCCCTGGCCCCTACCGCTGTCAGCCACGTGTTTATTCCAACCGGGAAGTCGAGAAACAGATCTTTTTCAAAAGACATCGGTCCCCGTTCTGCTGACTGTGCCCAAAAGAAATCTCTCTCACTCTCTTTTTTTAAATCAATTTTCCATATAACACTGCATACAGATATAAATCTCACTGAAAATCAACTTCAATAAAACAGATCTCTACAACAAGGTAAGTACATTTTATGATACATTCTATTAGTAGAAATCCCGTTTCAAATACTGATCTATAAAAATGCAGACTAATTAAACTTTAACTTAAACTATTAAACACAGAACTGACACATGAGCTGACATATAGACAGGGTAACTGTATAGCTTAAAATATCGCTATCATTTCTTTGTACTTTAAGGGAATTGAGGATGTAGAAGCAGAAGGTTTTGAAAGCGAAGTTTCCATGAAATCTAACCATTTTGCCAAAAATAGGGAATGTTTTTGTCAGTTGCCCCAGGTTTTACAGAGATGTTTATTTTTTCTAGGGCATAGTATTCCCAAACCTTCGAAATCTCTCTTGAAGGGCAATGCAGAAGGTGGCATATTCAATTCTCAGTCTTCCCGTGTCGTGGGTATACAGCCTGTCAGTCTACTAGGATTCTATGACATTTGGTCAGGTTGCCAGGTTGAGGACGGTTGGAGACTGGGGACAACACAGAGAGGCATGTGAGATTGCCAACATCACTGACACCACGACATCACTTCTGGGCACAACCTGGAAGTGACAATGGGTAGCTCTAGGAATCGCTGGAAGTTCTATGGTAAACCATAGAGGCTTGGGCGATTCTTAGAGCTACCCAGTGTTACTTCCGCATTGTACCCAGAAATGATTTATAAGATGGTGTGAGGCCTGGCAACTCTAGTCAGATTGGCCATCCAAACAGGCTGATAGTTTGAAAATTGTTTGCTGTTTGTGACTCTGGTCGTGAAAACAGTAAGAAGTACGTAAGTATGTAAGTAAGAGTTTGGAAACTTAAAGGAGCAAAGTCTTTCTGGAATGAGCAGTGACTTCTGTGCGTGTGTGTAAAGTGCAGGAGCAGGGGTCGTGCAAGGCCAATGAGAAGCAGAGGTGTTCTGCCATTGCTTTCCTCTGCAGAGTCTTCCTTGGTGGTCTGTCTTTCAAGTGCTGGTCCTGCTTGGGTTCCGAGATCTGATGAGATCAGATTATACTGTGTGCCTTCTCACTCTTGTGCCTTCCTTCCCCATGACTTCTGTAAAGGTTTCCCTTGCTTGAAAGCCAGTTGAATCTGACTCTAGGGTGCAGTGCTTATCTCTGTTTCCAAGCCAAAGGCGTTTCCATGGTCATGTGGCCGGCATGAGTCTACCAAGGTGCACGGAACGCTGTTACCTTCCCACCGAAGCATACCTGATTATCTACTTGCAGTTTCTTGCTTTCGAACTGCTAGGTTGGCAGGAGCTGGGACCAGAGACGGGAGCTCACTCCTTCGTGCAGCCCTTGAGTTTTGAACTGCTGCTGACCTTCCAGCCTGCAGTTCAGCACCTGAACATTCTGTATCAGGACCTTCAAGCTTATTCCAACCAGCTTGAATAATAGAGGCTCTAAACTTTCAGAAAACCAAACACCCTACTAAAAGCCTTCCAATGTTTCAACAAGCCAGTTGGAATAGATATAGACTGCTGTATACAGTCAAGAGAAAGATGTAGAGCTTGATGCTCCCAAGGCCAGCCCCAGCTTATTTTGCACCCTAGGTGAGGATCCCTTCTGGCGCCCCCCCCCCCATGTGCTCACCATGGCTCGGACCCGTTAATTGGATCTGTACCCCGGACCTCCCGTTCCCCTGGCACCCATGCTCTTAACACTCACTTTTGCTTTTGTAACTTTGCCTGCTTTGCACATCTGGCTTCCACCAAGGAAGACTCTGCAAAGAAAGGCACTCGTCACAAACAATCTCTGCTTCTCACTTGCCTTGACAGTTCCTTGCTGGGGTTGCCATAAGTCAGTTACAACATGAGCGTCCTTATGTAATAGCCCCCCTACTTAGATTCTTCTTTGACTCAGCTGAGTGACCCATCTGTGCCCAGAGGGCTAAGTTCTTTGGTGGAATTGGTGTTTGTATCATCAGAAAGATCATAACATGTTTAAAACTCAGTAGTGTTTGCAGCTGAACCAGGACAGTGGGAGGGGTCAGTTTGGTGCCCCTAAGGGCCGGCGCACTCTAGGCGAGTGCCTAGTTTGCCTAGTGAGTGAGACGGCCCTGGGTGCTCCATCACTGGAGGTGTCCTGGTGAAGTCCTGAAAGGAAACAGAGGGGAACCCAGGCGGTCCGTCACCATGCCTCTTAGCAACTGTGTTTTGTGGACATCTATCAACTGTTACTCCTCTTAGTTTTGTGGACATTTATGAACTGTTAGGAATTTGTTGCACTGTACTGGACTAGACTGAAATATTTGAAGCTCAAATACTTTGGCCACCAAATGAGAAGGGAGCACTCACTGGAGAAGACCACAATGCTGGGAAAGATTGAAGGTCAAAGAAGTAGGGGACAGCAAAGGATGAGATCATAGCATCATAGAATGTTAGAGTTGGAAGGGACCTTGCAGGTCATCTAGTCCAACCCCCTGCACTCTGCAGGAGCAGAGCCGAAAGATAGTCCTACATACCTACAACATACCCGAAAGATGATCGTCCAGCCTCTGCTTGAAAACGTCCTGCGAAGGAGCCTCCACCACCTCCCAAGGCAGACTGTTCCACTGCTCAACCACTCTTACAGTTAGGATGTTTCTCCAGATATTTAGCCGGTAATGACTCCCTTGTAATTTCCACCCATTAGACCTAATCTTGCAATCTGGAGCAAGAGAGAATAGATCCGCTCCATCTTCTAAATGACAGCCCTTCAAATACTTGAAGAGATGGTTAGACAGTGTGATTGATGCAACAAACATGAAATTAAGCAAACTCTGGAGCACGGTGGAAGACAGGAGGGCCTGGCGTGATGTGGTACATGGGGTTGCGAAGAGTCGGACTCGACTGTGCGACTGTACAAGAAGAAGAAGACTATTTACATTGGTGTCTTTGGAATAGATCTGAATGGTTATTTATCATCCTACACTGTTACTATAAGAATGTTTTGAATCTAGTGTCAAGTATTTTTGGGTACAGTGTTACAGCCTTCAGGGGCAGCTGGAGATCTCCCAGGATCACAACTGATCTCCAGTCGACAGAGAGATCTGTTCCCCTGGAGAAAATGGCTGCTTTGGAAGTTGGTCTGTATGCCATTGTACCCTGCTGAGGTCCCCCCCCCAACCCCCCCTAGGTTCCACCCCTCCCAAATCTCATAAGAACATAAGAGATGCCAATGTTGGATCAGGCCAAAGGCCCATCCAGTCCAACACTCTGTATCACACAGTGGCCAGAAATACCAGTGCCATCAGGGTGGACACCACTGCTGGCCGTAAAATTTGCCCTTAGATCCTTACACAGACAGGTTGTAGGAAAAGCTGTGTTGATATTTACGGACAATACAACTGCGATGGCTTATATCAATCGCCCGATCTCATTCTTAATCAAGTAGATTAAGATTTGGATTTGGTCTTCTGACACTCTGCATTCTTCTCCTCTGTATCACAATTCGGTAGAAGCCGGCTCGCTCTGTAGCACATGCCTGCCTTAGGGAGAGAACGGGTGGAACCCGCTGCCTTTCAGCCTTGGTGGAATTGAATATTTCTGCTTCTCCCAGCGTCATCGCCTGGAGGGGGTCCTTGGAGCACTGCCTCCAGGGAGTAAATCAAACAAACACGGGGCCTCCTTGCCGCGCTCCCGGCCTGTGCCAATCTATAGCCTTTAGAAGATTGTGAAAACGGCCAATTTTCAGCTGATCTGCCCGCAGGACCCAAAATCAATGGTTCTGATTACGGACGACTCCCGGGGAATAGCAATCAGGGAGCGCGGAATAAATTTATGGCTGTTTTCGTCGCAACCCCCCCTTTGTCATTTCCAGCTTATCGCCGACCTGTCCGGCGGCCGCCTTGAGGGATTGTCAAGTTAGGAGAGCACATTCGGCAAGGGAGGGGCAGGATCTTCCCAGCAGAGGTGCCTTTCGTTGGTCCTGAAGCTGGTCGTTGTTGCTCTTGTTGTTCAGTCACGCAGTCGAGTCCGATTCTTCGTGACCCCATGGGCCACATCACCTGTAGCTGGTACTGAGTGGCTTTTAGGGTTGCCAACCTCCAGGCAGCACCTGGAGATCTCTCCCTGTCCCGAATGATGCTCCCTCTAAGCTGTGGAGTCTTGTGAGCAACAATTCTACTCTGTGAGCCACTGGCATTGAAGCTGTGAGCCAACGATTTGGCTGCTGCTTACATTCGTTGGCTCTGGAGCCATCCTTCCTAAGACAAAAATGTGTGAGCCTGAGGCTAAAATAAAGTGAGCTAGCTCATCTCCAGACAACTAAGATCAGTTCCTCTGGAGAAAGTGGCAGCTTTGGGGGGGTGGACTCTATGCATTAGAAAAAGAAGAAGAGATTGGATTTATACCCTACCCTTCACTACCTGAAGGAGTCTCAGAGTGGCTTACAATCCCTTTCCCTTCCCCTCCCCCCAACAGACACCCTGTGAGGTAGGTGGGGGCTGAGAGAGCTCTTTCGAGGACTGCTCATGAGAGAACAGCTCAGAGAGAACTTGTGACTGACCCAAGGTCGCCCCAGCAGTTGCACGTGGAGGAGTGGGGAATCAAACCCAGTTCTCCCAGATCAGAGACCACGCTCCTAACCACTACACCAAACTGTCCCCAGGCTCCACCCCTCAAATCTCCAGGTATTTCCCAACCCAAAGCTGGAAACCCTAAATGGCTTGTGTATCCCAGCTTTCTGGGTTAGCTCTGCAACATCCAGAACTAAAATTAACTTTTTCCTCCCCACAGTGAGATATTCAGGCTGTTCCTGCATCAAGGACTTGAACTTCTCAGTGAGAAAAACTGAGCGTTAGATGTTACAGAGCCCCTCTCCTGTGACCCACATATGAAGGTGCCTTATACTGAATCAGACCACTGGTCCATCAAGGTCAGTATTGTCTACTCAGGCTGGCAGCGGCTCTCTTGGGGGTCTCAGTTCTTTCACATCACCTAACTGTCTCATCCTTTGAACTGGAAGTGTCAGGGATTGAACCTGAGAACTTCTGCATGCCAAGCAGATGCTCTACCAATAAGAGGTCTTTGGCATCACCTACCATATACTGAATCAGACCACTGGTCCATCAAGGTCAGTATTGTCTTCTCAGACTGGCCGTGACTCTCTTGGGGTCTCAGTTCCTTCACATGACCTACTGTCTCATCCTTTGAACTGGAAGTACCTGGGGTTGGACCTGAGAACTTCTGCATGCCAAGCAGATGCTCTACCAATAAGAGGTCTTTGGCATCACCTACCATATACTGAATCAGACCACTGGTCCATCGAGGTCAATATTGTCTACTCAGACTGGCTGTGGCTCTCTTGGGGTCTCAGTTCTTTCACATGACCTACTGTCACATCCTTTGAACTGGAAGTTCCTGGGATTGGACCTGAGAACCTCTGCATGCCAAGCAGATGCTCTACCAATGAGATGTCTTTCGCATCACCTGCCTTATACTGAATCAGACCACTAGTCTCAATTCTTCCACATCACCTAACTGTCTCAGCCTTTGAACTGGGGATGCAGAGGATTTGTACCTGGGACCTTCTGCATACTTTGGAGGGTGGTCTCTATGGCCTTGTATCCCACTGAGAGCCCTGTCTTTTCCAGGCTCCGTCCCCAAATCTCCAGGACTTTCCCAACCTGGATCTGGCAGGATCTAACCCTCATCCTCTTCTGGGCATTCAGCAATTATAGCCCATTGAAG
>NW_015160345.1:64098-65053 GCF_001447785.1 Gekko japonicus
GCTCTTCCTCCGATGTTGCATTGAAATTCAAATGATGCACATCTCATCGCCCCATCCTTAAATGACTAATCGTCGCTTTTCGAAAACAACAGACACAAAGCACATGCACACAAAGCTGGCATTGGCAGAGAAGTTAGCGCGCTCCTAACGGTTGCGCAAAACCCTTGGGGACGAAGCGGCTTCCCCCTTTCCAGCACAACAGCTGCTCGGCTCTCACGTGCAACGGCCATCAAGACACTTCATAATTGATAATGCCCTTCCACGGAGGTGTGTTTTGTTTGGGAATAGCACGATTCCTGATGGGGAAACAGCGCAAAGAGTGGGGAGGGGGGACCGATTTGCCTGCTTATCGCCGGTCACGTGTCCCAGCTGCGAATTCATTCCCACCGCACTGGAAGAAGAGGGAGTTCCATAAGGTTGCCAGCTGTGGGTTGAGGAATTCCTGGAGATTTTGGGGGAGGAATGGAGCCAGCGGAGGGTGGGGTTTTGCAAGGGGAGGGACCTCAGCATGGTATAATGTAGCAATGCCAGCCTCCAGGTGGGACGTGGGGATCCCCTGAAATTACAGCTGTTGTGTCCACTGGCCGCCACCAGGGGCCAGCGACTACCCAGAGCTTGACCCTGGGTGAACAATGGGAACTGGGCTCCTGGGCTCTCCAACAGGGAGCCAATAGAAACATGGGAGGGAAATTTGAACCTCCCAATGGGATCCAGGGGTGTCCCCTGGATATGTATATAGTTGGCCTCCTGGCCGTTTGTCTTTGTCTTAGTTGTGTAATAGTCAAGCGTGCAGCATGTTATGGGAGCTGAAAGGGCCTAGCCATGCGGTCAAACCACTACACAATAACAGCTCACCTCCAGACTACAGAGATCAGGTCCCCTGGAGAAAATTAATGCTTTGGTGGCTGGGATCTAGGGCATCGTACCCCACTGAGGTCCCTGTCCTCCCCAGAGA
>NW_015160345.1:65307-70808 GCF_001447785.1 Gekko japonicus
TGTCAAGAGCTCTCTCAGCCCCACCCACCTCACAGGGTGTCTGTTGTGGGGAGGGGAAGGGAAAGGAGTTTGTAAGCTGCTCTGAGACTCCTTTGGGTAGTGAAGGGCAGGGTATAAATCCAATCTCTTCTTCTTTTACCTCACAGGGTGTCTGTTGTGGGGAGGGGAAGGGAAAGGAGTCTGTAAGCCGCTCTGAGTCTCCTTTGGTTAGTGAAGGGCGGGGTATAAATCCAATCTCTTCTTTTACCTCACAGGGTGTCTGTTGTGGGGAGGGGAAGGGAGAGGAGTTTGTGAGCCACTCTGAGACACCTTTGGGTAGTGAAGGGCGGGGTATAAATCCTATCTCTTCCTCTTCTTCTTCTTCCCCAGGCTCCATCCCCAAGTCTCCAAGGGTTTCCCAACCTGGAGCTGGCAACCCTACACCCCCCTGGTGGCCGGAGGACCTGGCAACCCTAGTATAATGCCAGAGAGTCTACCTTCCAAATCCACCATTTTCTCCAGTCGAACTGATCTCCATTAGCTGATTAAAACCTGCCCTTGTCCTCCCACCTCTAGTATTCTAAGGAGGTCTCCCATCCAAGTACTGGCCAGAGTCGACCCTGCTTAACTTCCGAGATCTGATGAGATCAGGCTAGCCGGGGCTATCCTGGTCTGCTTTGAATCAAACCCATTTTGACCAAAAGGGAAATTCAAAGGAAGGGCAGGAAGGGAGATGCTGCGGAATTTCAGAATTTCTGTCTGCAGACGCTCAGAGGACGACAAGGTCTTCCCAAGCCTTCCTACCTTCCTGCTAGAGCAGCAGCCTATAGCGTGTAATATAAAAAAAGCCCTGCTGAAGTTACAAAAGGGGCATGGAATACCACCATGGGGTAGAACAGGAAACCACGAAAAAAAGGAACGAAAGAGAAATTCCTCTCCTGAAAGAGAAATTTCAACAGGAATTGAAAGTGAATTTTGGAAAAAGAAATTCCAGTCCCCATAAACACAAACCTGCCTTATACTGAATCGGACGATTGGTTGATCCAGGTCCGTATGGTCTACTCAGTTTGGCAGCAGTTTTCCAGGGTCTCAGGTCCTTCCAACTGGAGATGCTGGGGGTTAAGAGTCTACCTTCCAAATCCACCATTTTCTCCAGTCGAACTGATCTCCATTAGCTGATTAAAACCTGCCCTTGTCCTCCCACCTCTAGTATTCTAAGGAGGTCTCCCATCCAAGTACTGGCCAGAGTCGACCCTGCTTAACTTCCGAGATCTGATGAGATCAGGCTAGCCGGGGCTATCCTGGTCTGCTTTGAATCAAACCCATTTTGACCAAAAGGGAAATTCAAAGGAAGGGCAGGAAGGGAGATGCTGCGGAATTTCAGAATTTCTGTCAGCAGACGCTCAGAGGACGACAAGGTCTTCCCAAGCCTTCCTACCTTCCTGCTAGAGCACCAGCCTATAGCGTGTGATATTACAAAAAGCCCTGCTGAAGTTACAAAAGGGGCATGGAATACCACCATGGGGTAGAACAGGAAACCACAAAAAAAAGGAGCGAAAGAGAAATTCCTCTCCTGAAAGAGAAATTTCAACAGGAATTGAAAGTGAATTTTGGAAAAAGAGATTCCAGTCCCCATAAACACGAACCTGCCTTATACTGAATCAGACCATTCGTCGATCCAGGTCCGTATGGTCTACTCGGATCGGCAGCAGTTTTCCAGGATCTCTGGTCCTTCCAACTGGAGATGCTGGGGGTTGAACCTGGGACCTTCTGTATGCCAACTCTACCAGAGCCATCAGTCATTTTGTAGAAAAAGAGGTGCAAGAGCTCATTAGCATAACTCATCAGTATAACTTATTTGCATATGCCACACCCCCTGACATCACCGGAAGTGTGTCAGAAGGCAACACCCACTGCTTAGGCTCCACTGGACTGTTTTGGTTTGCTAGCTATTGGGGGGGGGGACATGCAGATCTGTCCTAACAGAGGAGGGAGAGCTTGTACCTGAATAAAACTTGGTCTTAAAGTTGCCACTGGACCGTTTTGGACCGGGGGGCCGGGGGGAGCTCTGCAACTTACCTGGCTGCCTCTTGGTCTGACTGAGGGCTGCTGGGAGCAGGGGGTGGGGCTTGTTGCATGTGCCCGCCCCCTGGGCTCTTTACTGCTGGAGCTCTGCTCCTGTGTGCTCCTGCAGGAAATGACCCCTGACCAGAGCCATGGACCCTTCCCATCTAAGCTCCATTTTACTCAGCAAACCTTACACCCAGGAAATGTCATGAGTGCCACAGCTTTCAGTCTGCTATACCAGCTGTTTGACCCTCTTCTGCATACAGATTGGCCCAGCCACACTTCCTGAAGCTTACACAGTATGCGGGGCTGCAAGGCACTTTGGGGACTGCAACTGCTCGGGAATATAACAGCGGGATCATTGACCGGCACCGGAGTCCAGAGCCATACGACCGAGGTGCTCAAAAGTCTTCCCAGCCTTCCAAGTTGTTTCAAGGCAAAATTTCAAAAGTGCTGTTTTTAACCTTTTAAGCCCTGTATGTTTGTTTAAGTATTGCTGTGCTTTTCTTCTCTCCGCTGAGGACTCCGGGAGGATTGCGAAGAAGCCCAGAAATATAAGGTTGGCAAACAAAGGAAGAGAAACAACACAGAACGAATCCAGCTTCTGGCCTGGTCCTGGACCCGCTGTCCCTCCCAGGTCACTCAGGGCGACAGGCCGAGAGGCCAGTGGCGAGCGCCAAGAGCGCTTCAGGCTTCAGTGCCCACAAACAGGCGCGGAATGGAAGCTCAGCTCAGATCTCCGAAAGCCAACGTGGTGTCGCGGTTAAAATTTCAGGCTCTGCTCTGGGAAAGTCAGGTTCGAATCCCCACTCTGCTATGGAAGCTTACTGAGCGACCTTGAGAGCCAGTTTGGTGTAGTTGTTAAGAGCGCGGACACTACTCTGGGAGAAAGGGGTTCGATTCCTCACTGCGCCACATGCAGCTGCTGGTGCAACCTTGGGACAGCCGCAAGTTCTCTCAGAGCTGTTCTCTCAAGGGCAGTTCTCGAGAGAGCTCTCTCAGCCCCACCGACCTCACGGGGTATCTGTTGTGGGGAGGGGAAAGGAAAGGAGATTGGAAGCCGCTCTCAGACTCTTCTGGGTAGTGAAAGGCGTGAAAGGCGGTGTATAAATCCAATCTCCTCCTCCTCCTCCTATTCTTCCCCTTCCCCTTCTCCTCCTCCTCCTCCTCCTCTATGCCTAACCTAGTTCACAGAAGGGTTGTCATCCTCAGGTGGTGGCTGGAGGTCTCTTGGGATTACAACCAGTGTTCCCTCTAAACTGAGTTAGTGTGAGCTAGCTCACAGTTTTTTAGCCTCTAGCTCACACCTTTTTGTCTTGGCTCAGGAAGGAGGGCTCCAGAGCAAACTAGTTTATGCAGCAGCCAAATCGCTCACTCACAACTTTAATGGCAGTAGCTCGCAAAGTAGGAAGTTTTGCTCACAAAACTCCACAGCTTAGAGGGAACATTGACAAACCTGCTAGATCAAAGCTGCAAGGTCTGAGTCAGTGGGCAACAGAGGTAGCTCCCTCAGGCCCCACATGTAGGAGGGTCCCAACCACTCATGGACTTCAAGAAAGGTTGCCAACCCCATCTTGGGAAATGTCTGGAGATTTGGGGGTGGAGCCAGGAGAGGGCAGGGTTGATGGAGGGGCGGGACCTCAGCGGGGGACAGTGCCATAGAGTCCACCCTCCAAAGGAGCCACTTTCTCCGGGGGAACCTGATCTGTCTGATCTAGAGATTAGCTATAATCCCAGGAGGTCTCCACGCCCCACCTGGAGGTTGTCCTCACACAAGGCCTCAGCACGGTGCATGGGAAAGGAACTCAACACAGACGAAACTCGAACTATGAGTTGGCACCTGATATAATTGGCAATGCCGTAACTTTACTGAAACACAGACCATTCATCTGCCGCTCGGCCAAGATTTACGAATGCTGCACCATCTGACACTTTGACTCTATTCTCGAGCCTTTGTCTGAAGGAAAATAACCACAATTCAGGACTCCTTTGTTTTAAGACCCCGAGCATCGCCTTTTGTCATGATGACTGTGTCAAGAACTGGGCTGCCAATCGATCACTCGCTGAAGCTCTGAGTTTGAAAGAGAACTGCTGTGTTTGCTTTTCCGGGGGCTTTCCTGGCGGCCACACGCAGCCCCTTAGATGTGCTTGACCCCGATTCTCTGCCTTCCAAAGACCTTCTCACTGTCCACATTAGGAGCTGGAGAGTGGTAACCAGGGGTCTTGTTGTAGAAAAAGAGCTGCCGGAGCTCATTAGCATAACTCATTAGCATAACTTATTTGCATATGCCACGCCCCCTGACATCACCGGAAGTGTGTCAGAAGGCCTGGCTACTTACCCTCCTGCTTCATCCTCATTCCTAAACGGAATGAGGATCGAAGCAGAGGGCGGGGTAAAGAAGGGGGCGGGGCTTCACCACGTGACCGCCCCGCCCCCTAGAGGTTCTCTTCCGGAGCTCCGTACCTGAGAGCTCCCCCCCGACTAGAGCCCTGGTGGTAACAGATAACGAGTCCATCGGTCACCGTCCCTGAGCAGTGATCATCGATCGTTCCAGATTCCAGGTTTACCTTTAATTACAAAGCAGCGATGCTGGGTGCGTTCTTTTAATATTCTAAAACCCTCCAAGCAGATTAGGGTTTTTTTAATCAGCCGATCAGTAATACGGGCTATACTTTTAGGGTTGCCAGCTCTGGGTTAGGAAATACCTGGAGATTTCGGGGTGGGGGGGAGCAAGGTTCCCTCTAAGCTGACTTGGTGTGAGCCAGCTCACCGTTTTTTAGCCTCCGGCTCACATTTTTTTGTCTCGGCTCAGGAAGGACGGCTCCAGAGCAAACTAATTGATGCAGCAGCCCAATCGCTCGCTCGGAACTTTAATGCCAGCAGCTCACAAAGTAGAATTTTTGCTCGCAAGACTCAACAGCTTAGAGGGAGCATTGATGAGGAAATGGTTGCCAACGTCCAGGTGGTGCAAACCAAGGAGAGAGATCACGGGAAGGAAGTGGAAAAGGAAACAAACAACCGTGATATATTATGCCACAAAAGTCTCCAAAGACTAGAAATTTCTTTTTCCAATATTCAGTTTACGGGAGGCAATTCAAACGCCATCAACACCAACGGATCGTGCATAGCCTCTCGGTTCGTGTACAACTTTGTCAACGTAAATAGCGTCGAAACACCTACATTTAAATTAAAGAGTAATCCATTTAGCAAACTCACTGGTAGTATTTCATAGTGATGGATTTTGAAGAATGTCACTATCAAAACCAGGCCGAGGAAAAATGCTGACCGGATCACGTCTCATCTTCAACTGAACGAACCCTCGTCGGCTGCGAATGTGTCTGATTTAAGATGTATATATGTTGTCCTCCCTTACCCCGCAAATCATTGTTAGTCCCTCGTAAAAATGAGTAACTGTAAATCGCTCAGAGCCAGCAAGCTCTGCAGGATTGAGCGA
>NW_015160345.1:70957-80212 GCF_001447785.1 Gekko japonicus
AGGAACTCCTTTGCATATTAGGTGACACACCCCTAATGTAGCCAATCCTCCAAGAGCTTACAGAGCTCTTCTTACAGGGGCTACTGTAAGCTGTTGGAGGATTGGCTACATTAGCGGTGTGTCGCCTAATATGCAAAGGCATATTAGATCAGTTCCCCTGGAGAAAAGGGCCGCTTTGGGAAGGTGGACACCGTGGCACTAGACCCCCCTGAAGCCCCTCCCCTCCCCAAACCCCGCCCTCCTCAGGCTCCACCCTGATGGGTGTCCATAGACTAAGACCACCCCGGCTGCTGTTGGTGTGGAGGGAGCATTTGCTGCCGGAATTCGCATCATGCTAAGCTTAAAACGCCACTATTGCAGAAGCCTAATCGGCAGAAGGAGAACCTGTCAGTGGAGTGAATGGAGAACTAGTTGAAGGAGAATGGTTGAAACTTTATTTCAGTGAGTACGTATGTGCTGACAAGTGGGGATGTAGTAAATATAGTGTAATTTAGTGGATGTGACATAAAAGTATATTTTCAGTTTCACGGCTAAAGAGTACCAGCTATCTGAAGAAGCAAAACGTGAACGCGGCCGTGAAGCCAGCCGTGTATAGCTGCTGCTCATACAAGACGTAGAACCTTTGCTCCCCTGAAGTTTGTCTTTATACAAAGGATTTGTGGACTGGACTTTACGTGTAGAACCTTTGCTCTCCTGAAGTTTGTCTTTATACAAAGGATTTGTGGATTTTACTTGAGTTTTCCCTTTGTGTCAAGTACTTTTTGATCTTAGCTCTTTAAGAATATATAAGGGTTTGTTGGACTTTAACAAAGATTTGTTAAATTTGTTAAATTTGTTAAAAAACTGTTTGAATTGTTTTGCACAACACAATACAATCTTTCTGCTTTTGTTCGTAATTCGTTCACTGAGTGTCTTTATATTGATACAATCTCCTCCCGTGAGCTCTCATTTTGATATACAAGCTTAAAACTTTGGCATCTGGCTACTGGTGTGATTTTCAGATTCAATTTGGGAGTTATCTTATGCAAACCTATCCACAGACAGAGGTGTTCCTTGAATGAATGAATGGTGGTTCTTAACAGGGAACTCCTATGGAGAGGTACTCCATTCTAAAGCCATTTATTTCAGTAGGCTTGGACTGGTGCAAATCTGCATAAGATCCTGGGACAGGGCTTTCTCGACAGTGGAGCTGAAACTGGGGGACTCCTTTCCAAGAGCGAGATTCGAGCACCTTTAGACTGACAAGATTTTTCAGGGTAATAAGATTTGAGAGTCCAAGCTCCCTTTGCCAGTCTCATTCTCACAACAACCCAATGAGGTAAGTTCTGGCTGAGAGAGAGTGACAGGCCTGAGGAGATTTGACTCTGGGAGGAGGAGGTGGAGGAGGAGGAAGAGGAAGAAGAGGAGGAGGAGGAGGAAGAGGAGGAACAGGAAGAGGAAGGAGGAGGAAGAAGAGGAGAAGGAGAAAGAGGAAGAAGAGGAGGAGGAGGAGGAAGGAGAGGAAGAAGTGGGCGCCCCCCCTCCGCAGCTCCCGTTCTCCCCCCCCCTCCACGCTTTGGGAGCGGGATTGGGGGGGTCTCAGTGCAAACCCCCCCTGCGTGCAGCCGGGCGGGGGGGGCGCCTCCCTTGGCACAAGGCACCGCCAGCTGGGGGGGTGGTGGGTGGTAGCCAGGAGGAGGAGGAGAAGGAAGAAGAGGAGGAAGAAGAAGAGGAAGAGGAAGAAGAGGAGGAGACGGAGGAAGAGGAAAAAGAGGAGGAGGGAGAGGAAGAGGAGGAGGGAGAAGAAGAGGAGGAGGAAGAGGAGGAGGAGGAGGAGGAAGAAGAAGAAGAAGAAGAAGAAGAGATTAAATTTATACCCCGCCCTTCACTTGGAGTCTCAGAGCGGCTTACAATCTCCTTTCCCTTCCCCTCCCCACAACAGACACCCTGTGAAGTAAGGTGGGGCTGAGAGAGCTCTTTCGAGGACTGCTCTTGAGAGAACAGCTCTGAGAGAACTTGTGACTGACCCAAGGTCGCACCAGTAGCAGCATGTGGAGGCATAGGGAATCAAATCCAGTTCTTCTTATGTCCTTATGGCCCTATACTATCACCACTACAGTTGCTTCCCATTTTTTAGACCGCAAGCTACTTGCACGGAGCTCAAGACAGCATCTGTGGTTCCCTCAGACTGGACTGGATCGTGCCCATCCGTCAAATGGCAGAGCTGGCCCAAAGTGTTCATGACTGAGAGCGTGGGCGTGCGTGTCTGTGCCCGCACAGGCAAGGACGTTTTTGTCCTCCATCCAACTTTCTCGCCTTTATTTATCTTCCAGAATCTCTTGCTATTAACTCCTCCTAGTCAAATGCCAGCTGGACTGTTTATGAGACCCGTAAAAGTCAAACTGAGACATAAAGCTGCACCTGTCATAATTGGGCTTGAAATACACACGGCCCAGGCAAACTGGAGGGATGTTGGGGATGGAACAGCAAGAGAAAAAGACGGTGTCAACCCCATGAGTTTCCCTGATGCCACGAGGCAACGTTATGCTGGCCACTCCTTTAGGCTCTCATACCTATAACTCGTAGCCAAGACGCCACCTTACCCTTCTCCCCAATAAAAACCAAGGCACGAGTTTCCACAAATAGGAAATCGACACCCTGGAAAAGCAAAGCCTTTCCATTTTATTGTCTGTTGGTGCAGGACCACAGCTGACTCCGGCGGGGGAAAAAAGACCGAGCATAAAATACCCATCAAAAGCAAGATGTGGGTTTAATGCAGCCTCAATTATCCTCGGGACCATGCAGAGAAGGGAGCGGAGGTTTCGATCGAGAGGAGGTTTTCAATTGCTGCTTGTCATTCGTGGTTTTTTTAATGCTTATACCTGAGTATGGCACCCAGTTTCAACAAGCAAAACAGAGTGGAGGTTGAAGGGTTAAACCTATTCTCCTTTTCCTGCACAGTTCTGAGGTCAATTGAGGCTGCAGGAACCTTGAACTTGCACTTGATAGGCTGAGAAGTGTGATCATTTCTCTTTGAGTCATGCGCTGTGGCACTGGAAACTGTTCCGGAGCTGGAATCCCTCCTGAGATATGACTCATGGGGGCCCAGTTATCACCTGAGCCTAGATCTGAAGATGATTGAATGTT
Organism: Gekko japonicus; assembly: GCF_001447785.1. Classification (NCBI taxonomy): domain Eukaryota; kingdom Metazoa; phylum Chordata; class Lepidosauria; order Squamata; family Gekkonidae; genus Gekko; species Gekko japonicus. The sequence goes on from NW_015160345.1 coordinate 74,084, forward strand.
CCTCCATTTTATAAAAATCCAGAACATAGAGATCTGGGTGAATGCTAGGCTTGAACCCTTCTGATAGGAGACAAAATGGTATAATTGTTAGCATGTTGGAGTAGGACCTCAGAGACCCAAGTCTGTGCCCCACTCTGACCTTGGGACAGTGACACACACTTTCAGTCTAACCCACCTCGCAGGGTTGTTGTGAAAATAAACTGGAGAAGAGGAGAATGTTGTATGCTGCTTTGGGTCCCCATTAGGGAAGAAAGGCAGGGTATAAATAAAATATATAATAATGATATGCTAGATTTATGCATGCAGGGAATGGAGAAGCGATTGGGCTAGCATGCTCTCTGCCTTGCTAGCTTTCAAGGAGCAGGGGACATTCTTGCCCGGCGAACAGCCCCCATCAGCTAACAGCTGCGCATTTGTGTTCGATTGTACTCTTCGTGGGGACGTGCCACGAAAGGACCTGACATTTACCCATAAAGACATGGCGCAGCCAAGATTACGGATAACTTAACCTCCGGGATTAGCCAATTATCACAGTTGAGCATTTAGGGTTGATTGGAAGGCCGAGAAAAAAGGTCGCCGATGGACTCGGCCGGCCGGTAATGAATCACTTTCGAAAGACACGGGAGCCAATGGTTTCTGCTCATTAATGCTTGCAGTCCACCCAGGGCAGTGCTGGGAATAGCAATGAGGACATGGGGTGGGTCAGATCGACACCGAGTGCAAACTAGCCCTCAGCTCTTTCTCCGCGAGTTACACCAGAGGAGGATCCGGCCTATGCACAGGCAGGGCCATGGCAGTACAGCTGGGACCGATGAGACGTCCGGCATTCTCATCTGTGTTCCCTGCCCGCCCCTTGACTCCATTACAAAGGGGCTCTCTGCAATCTGCTCGGCGCATCAATGCAATTTTTGTTTTTTAATACGTTGCACCAGAACGGGAAATGTGCATCCCCCCGGAGAATGATAATGAGGGTTCTCCGGACTTTAATATATACACTATCCTCCGCTGCTCTCCAATTGCATTCCTTCCAACTAATTCTTCCATTATCCTGTCTTAATGAACAACCCGTTGGCAATGCAGGCTGCGACTCGCGAGGCATGCTAAGGACGGGGCCCGGATTTCCCACGAGCCGCCTTGACTCTCGGTTTCCATTACTCGCCTTCCTTCCCACATTGTAAGTGGCTGGGGTTCTGTCGCAGACCGCCAAACAAAAGAGAGACCAGGAAAGACAGAGAGAGCAAGCGAGCGAGAGAGAGAAGGAAACATGGGTCATATTTGAGACTTTGTGTTGCTGAAAGTAAAACGTTGCTTTCTTTTTATTTTTAAAAAATACATATTTAATTTAAAAGTTGCAGGGAAAGTTTTGCAGTACGATTGCAATCTCATCATCGGGATGAAGGATAGATTTGTTGTCTGTTCACGAAAGGATCTTTCAGGCTTCAGTTCAACAGCTTGGGCTGCCAACTTTTCTTCTTTGCAAGGCTCGTGTGCTTTTCAAGAGAAGATGAAGAGATTGGATTGATACCCCGCCCTTCACTCGGAGTCTCAGAGTGGCTTACAAACTCCTTTCCCTTCCTCCCCCCACAACAGACACCCTTTGAGGTAGGTCCCTACCCTTGAGCAGTTAATCCTTGCGAGGATTCTGGACGGGAGCATTTATGACAGTGGCTAACATGTTTGGCCGGCCAACATACCAGTTTTGATTCCTGAGTGGTAGATGATTGGGTCAGTTACTACAGTTCTCATATTGCTGTGCAAAAATGAGCATGCATTAAGGAATTCTGGTAACATAAAAGGAATATTAAGCTCTGTGTGTGTCTGTATATAAAGTGCCTTATGGTGACCCCATAGGATTTTCAAGGCAAGAGACAAACAGAGGTGGTTTGCTATGGCTTGCCTCTGCATAGTGACCCTGGACATCCTCGGTAGTCTCCCGTGCAAGTACAGATCTGGGCCGACCTTGCTTAGCTTCTGAGAACTGATGAGGTTGGGCCTGCCTGGGACATCTAAGCCAGGGCGGTGTGTGTGTGTGTCTGTATATAAAGTGCCTTATGGTGACCCCATAGGATTTTCAAGGCAAGAGACAAACAGAGGTGGTTTGCTATGGCTTGCCTCTGCATAGTGACCCTGGACATCCTCGGTAGTCTCCCGTGCAAGTACAGATCAGGGCCGACCTTGCTTAGCTTCTGAGAAGTGATGAGGTTGGGCCTGCCTGGGACATCTGAGTCAGGGCAAGAGAGGTACAATGGTGGTTTCCCATCGCCTGCCTCTTTGTTGCCAGCCTGAAACTTCCTGGTAGTCTTCCATCCAAGTACTAACTAGGGATGACCCTCCTTAACTTCTGAGAGCGGATGGGATTGGGCTAGCCGAGGCCGTATCCTACAGTAACACTTGAACTAAAACAGGATATTTAAGGACATAAGGACGTAAGAGAAGCCAAGGTTGGATCAGGCCAATGGCCCATCCAGTCCAACACTCTGTGTCACACAGTGGCCAAAACCCAGGTGCCATCAGGAGGTCCACCAGTGGTGCAAGAACTTCAGAGGCCCTCCTATTGTTGACCCCCAAGCACCAAGAAGACAGAGCATCACTGCCCCAGAGTGTTCCATCTATACCTTGTGGTTAATAGCCATTTGTGGACTTTGCTCTTAAGAACATAAGATAAGTCAATGTTGGATCAGGCCAGTGGCCCATCCAGTCCAACACTCTGTCACACAGTGGCCAGAAATACCAGGGCCCATCCAGGAGGTCCACCAGTGGTGCAAGAACTTCAGAGGCCCTCCTATTGTTGACTCCCAAGCACCAAGAAGAGAGAGCATCACTGCCCCAGAGTGTTCCATCTATACCTTGTGGTTAATAGCCATTCGTGGACTTTGCTCTTAAGAACATAAGAGAAGTCAGTGTTGGATCAAGCCGATGGCCCATCCAGTCCAACACTCTGTCACACAGTGGCCAGAAATACCAGGGGCCATCAGGAGGTCCACCAGTGGGGCCAGGACACTAGAAGCCCTCCCACTGTTGCCCCCCTCCAAGCACCAAGAATACAGTGCATATTTATTTATAATAACTGGTTTGCTCAGGCCTGTAGCCAGGATTCTTTTTAATTCAGGGGACCTTTAAATAAGTTGGGGGGCACCCCACATAGACCCCCCCAAGGGAGCGCCACACATAAAATATTGGAGGTTGGGGGGTCTGGGCTAGATGGGAAGCCTTGGCAGTAAGTCAGGGGACAGGCCTCGAGATGCACCACTGTAGCTATGGGCCTGGGTTTGCTTACTCTTTATTTGAATGAACAGCTACTGATGGCTGCTTATCTGTGAATGTGGGGGAAACTAGAACTCCCAGTGGGCTAGCAGAGAATGTGCACATGTGAAATGCTGCAGATGGCATTGCAGTGAATTGTTTGAATAGGCAGAAAATAGCTCACCGAACGGGTCTCAGCTACTTGTGACCTGCCAAACAGCTTGGGGAAAATTGGTTCTCTGGTTTACGGCGAGCAAGCAGAATGTTAGCTGAACCCGCGGGTGCTGCAGCATTCTTACAGATGATAGGGTGATGCGTGGCACTTAGTCATGATACTTGAGTGGAGCTGAATTTGGTTCAGAGGCCGAATGCCTCTGACTGCTCGCTGCTAGGGAGCAGTCATCCGGGGAAAGGTATTTCCACTGGGACCTGCTTATGGGCTTCTCGCTGTTATCCAACTCCAGGAACAGGATGCTGAACGAGACAAAACCTGGCCTCTCTCCTGTTCTTTTACATTCTTCTCCTTCAGCCTCCCCTTCTCCCCTGCCTGAAAAGTGCTAGCCAGTTGACGAAGAATTTCTAATTAGTCTCTTAAGGTAAAATTTAAACAAATCAGGATGGGTCTATGAATCATTGATGTGCCTGTAATGGGAGAACAGATGTAAACAGCTGATGCTTCCCTGTAAACTATTAATACGTGTCCTAGAATGAACGAAATTGCCAAAAGGCCGTTGCAGGAGGTGTTTCTCTCTTTCTTCTCGCCTACTCCTTTGTCCTCCCCGAGGACCTTCTCGCGCGCACGCCAGGGAGAGGAGAAAATGCTTCCAAGAAAACTGTGAATCTTGTTGAGCGAGAGAACGATCCGGGGGTTGTTCTGTCTGTGCGAGACAACCGGAGAGCGGAGCTTGCCACCTGTTCTTGGGGTCGGCCAATGGTCCAAGGGTGATGGTTGTTTTTATCAACGGGAGCAAGTTAGTGTGAGTTGTGCTCCTGATGGCCAGGGATCTCTCTGTGGTTATGAATGAGATATCCATCAGAGGAGGGAGAAAGAGGCCCCAGCTATCAGGAGGGTGCAGGGGTGGGTGTTAAAACACAACAGCATTTGGGAGTGGCAGATATAGAGGAGGAAGAGAGGAGATTGGATTTATACCCTGCCATTCACTTGCAGTCTCAGAGCGGCTTACAATCCCTTTCCCTCCCCCTCCCCACTACAGACACCCTGTGAGGTGGGTGGGGCTGAGAGAGCTCTTTCGAGAACTGCCCTTGAGAGAACAGCTCTGAGAGAACTTGTGACTGACCTAAGCTCATGCCAACAGGTGCATGTGGAGGAGTAGGGGATCAAACCCGGTTCTCACAGATTAGAGTTCACAACTTAACACCAAACTGGCTCTCAGAGATAAAGTGGAGGGGGAACGCTTGCTTCAGACACCAAACTCTCAGATTTGCTTCCTTGTCCTTCCTCCAAGGAGCTCAGGGCATTTTGTCTCACTACAGTCTTCTGAGGGAGGTACGGCAGTGGCTGAAGCAATGACATCACTTCCAGGTCGTACAGGAAGTGTCATCATGACATCGGTATGACCACAGATTAGAGTTCACAACTTAACACCAAACTGGCTCTCAGAGATAAAGTGGAGGGGGAACTCTTGCTTCAGACACCAAACTCTCAGATTTGCCTCCTTGTCCTTCCTCCAGGGAGCTCAGGGCAGACTACCTGGTTCTTCCTCCATTTTGCCTCACTACAATCTTCTGAGGGAGGTACGGCAGTGGCTGAAGCAATGACATCACTTCCAGGTCGTACAGGAAGTGTCATCATGACATCGGTATGACACTGATCACACCTCCATTTCCTCCAGTATTCCCCCCCCCTCCATGCTGCCAAGCTGAGCAGCGGTGGGCAGAGCTTGTGGAGGGGATGGGAGGTCTCCTGCCAAAGTGGGAAACTACACTGAGAGCCAGTGTAGTGTAGTGTAGTGGTTAGAGTGTCGGACTAGGATCGGAGAGACCCAAGTTCGATTCCCTACTGTACCAAGGATGCTTGCTGGGTGACCCTCACAGACTCTCAGCCTCACCTACTCCACAGGGTTGTTGCGAGGATACAAATGGAGGAGAGGAGAATGACACAAGCCGCTTTGGGTCCCCACTGGGGGAAAAGTTGGGAGATAAAGGAAGTAAATAAATAAATCCAGCCTAGGCAAACAGGCCATTTCCCTCTCTTCTCTTTTTTTCAATTGACTCTGAGCTGCTCTCAACATTCTTTGCCTCCTGAAGCATGCTCAGTCCACAGGAGGCCATTTGGAGAGGTAGTCTTTCTTTTTTGTTTTTGGTTCATTTACGAAGTGATCTTTTTCTGTGTCCCTGGGGGAATTCCTGGAATATACAGCTGGTTTGTCGGTAGGGTTTCCAACTTTATTTGAGAAATTCCTGGAGGTTTAGGGTAGTGTCTTGTGGAAACAGTGTTTGGGAGAAATAGGAAGTTCGATGGGAGTGTGATGTCACTCTAGGACTTCAATTTCTCATAGACTTAATGGTATACCACAGGGTCTGCCTTCCTAAGGCCCCTGCCACACGGCAGGGAAAAGACGGGGCGAAGCGCGGTTTCAAAAGCCGCACCAAAAAAGAAACGCCCCAGCGGGATCCCACTTTCCCTCCCGCCTCTCCCGAACCAGCTCCCGGTGGCACTTTCTCCTGCCATTTTATCCAAGAGGTCCTCCGAATTTTTGGCCAGGGGCGGTTTCCATCATCCCGGTGCGGACTCTAATCTGGGAGAACCGGGTTTGATTCCCCACTCCTCCACTTGCACCTGCCGATGTGACCTTGGGTCAGTCACAAGCTCTGGCACAGCTGTTCCTGAAAGAGCAGTTTGTGTCAGAGCTCTCTCAGCCCCAC
>NW_015160345.1:80775-81818 GCF_001447785.1 Gekko japonicus
AAAATCAGACATGCCCCCCCCCCTTACCTCTCTGTTCCCCACCCCCACCCCTCACACCGTCTGCATTTTTGCCCCGGAGCTGGCACACGGCATTATCCACATCTGCCTTTCATCTCCCAGGGATTGTGTGTGTAGTGATGAGATGCCCCCCTCCCAGCCCGCCCTCCCGATTCCTCTCCTCCTGCGAGCTCCGGAAGGCCTTTTTGAAATGTAGAGGTTTCAAGCTTTTTCAAAGGCACTTTCAGATCTCGCTAATAAGCCCCCATACCTTGGGGCTGAGGACATCTGATGTCACCGTAGCCTGGGAATAGTCACAGGCGGCGGTGCGCCTGGGAATCTGGAGCAGAGGGGCAGCCTGCCTTTCGGAGCAGGATCTACACAGTGGCGGCACTGATCTTTGCATCCCAAAGCCGCCTCTGCACCCCCAGGGTCTTCAAAATCACGACAAGCGTGCTCAAAGGGTGCAGGCCGATCTAATGGACTCCCGGCTTTAATAGTTTCAAGGGGGCAATTGCCGTTTGCTTCTCTGTCCCTGCGGGCCTTGGCGCAATTCAAGATGTCTTTGCACCGAGCACAGTCTTCGCCTAATTAAGACGGCCTTCATCTCATGTTATTAGAAGGCGCGGACTTCTTCCATCACAGCGAGCAGCACTCTGTTTCCACCCACCCTCCTGCTTGAAGAAGAGCTATCCGAAAATGGCTCAGTTCTTAATGATGTTTTAGTTGGCCCTAAAGGGGTTACGGTTGCCCAGACCTGGATAGCCTAGGCGAGCCTGATCTTCTCAGATCTCAGAAGCAGGTCCAGCAGAGCAAGGTTGCAGAGAGTAACCCAAGTCCAGTCCAAAAGTCAGGGGTTCCGGAGAGCAGGTTGACCAAAGTCCAGTCAAGGGTCATAAGAACATAAGAACATAAGAGATGCCAATGTTGGATCATGCCAGTGGCCCATCCAGTCCAACATTCTGTGTCACACAGTGACCAAAAATACCAGGTGTCATCAGGAGGTCCACCAGTGGGGCCAGGACACTAGAAGCCCTCCCACTGTT
>NW_015160345.1:82476-87145 GCF_001447785.1 Gekko japonicus
GAGACCACCAAGGAATTCTAAAGTTGCTGGGCAGAGGCAAGTAATTAGGGTTGCCATTTGCCTGGTGGGGGTGGGGGATCCCCTGATTTTGTGGGTTCCTGCCCACTTCCAGCCGACTGGCTGGTAGGAGGGAATACCCCTCAAAACAGCGATGTTGCATGTGACGTGTCTGGATCACCTGAATGTCAGCATCTCAGGAGGTGACGCTCTGCTTTTGGGCAAAACTCTGTGGTTCAATGCCGATTTTACCATAGAGTTCTGCTCAAAATCCAGAGTGTCACCCGCAGCATCGCCGACGTGCTGGCGTCACTTCCAGGTGACGCAGGCACATTGCATGTAACATCACTGTTTTGGGGGGAACGGAGGGGCAACATCACTTCCCACTCCTGGAACATCCCCCCCATCCCCCCACCAGTGGGCAAAAGGGACCTGGCAACCCTACAGGCAATGGCACTATGGGGTTATCATGAGCCATATGCAACATTATTGCCTTGACTTGTATGGCCTGGGCTGGTCCAATCTCATCAGATCTTGGAAGCTAAGCAGGGTTGGTCCTGGTTATTACTTGGATGGGAGACCACCAAGGAAGTCCTGGGTTGTTAGACAGAGGCTGGCAACACCAAACCACCTCTGTTCATCTCTTGCCTTGACATGTATGGCCCAGGCTGGTCCAATCTTGTCATATCTGAGAAGCTAAGCAGGGTTGGCTCTGGTTATTACTTGGATGGGAGACCACCAAGGAAGTCCTGGGTTGTTACGCAGAGGCCGGCAACAGCAAACCACCTCTGAATGTCCCTTGCCTTGAAAACCCAATGAGATCACCACGTTGGTGGTGACTCGACAGGAGGAAAGAAAAGAAGAAGAAGAAGAGAAGAAAAGATTGGATTTATACCCCGCCCTTCACTACCCAAAGGAATCTCAGAGCGGCTTACAAACTCCTTTCCCTTCCCCTCCCCACAACAGACACCCTGTGAGGTAGGTGGGGCTGAGAGAGCTCTGACAGAAACTGCTCTTTTTCAAGAACAGCTGTGCCAGAACTATAGCTTGCCCAAGGTCATCCAGCCAGGTGCAAGTGGAGGAGTGGAGAATCAAACCTGGTTCTCCCAAATTAGTGTCCGCGCACTTAACCACTACACCAAACTGGCTGGTATTTGACTCGTCTCCTTCGTCTCCACCCCTTCCTTTCCCCTTTCCGCCCCTAATATGTGCATTTAATTGGAACCCCTATTTTGAACAGGAGGCCACCCCGAACGCAGTGCGGGGAAAAGGTGTTCTGTAAAATATGAATAGATAAATAACTACTTAATCTTTGAGCAAATTTGAATTGCGGGCACGGGAACACTTTGCCTTTGCAAAACTGTTTGCCTTACTTACTGCACCGATGACTTCTCTGTTCGGCATGAATAAGGATATGACTTCGAGCCTTGCGAATGCACAGCTCCCCTAACCCCTCCTCCCCAGTTCTCCCGTGCAGCTTCTCTTGTTTACCTTGTTTCCTCATTTGTTTGCTGAAGGTCTATTAAATTAGTTTCTTTTGTGCTGAGCTCCAGCCAACGTGGGAAGCTTGGCAATGGTTACGTTAGTGATCATCCCGGGAAAATTCCTGGCTTTGTCCACCCTGAAGCTGAATGGAGACTGGTTGATCGCTGTGTGAGACAGGATGGTGGACCAGATGGACCACAGGTCTGATCTAGCAGGGCTCTTCTGATGTTCTTAGGAAGGCCTCAGCCTTCCTGTTGTTGGCCCTCCAGAGGAACTGGTTGATCGCTGTGTGAGACAGGATGGTGGACTAGATGGACCCCTGGTCTGATCCAGCAGGGCTCTTCTGATGTTCTTATGAAGGCTTCAGCCTCTATGCTCTGTTGCTGGCCCTCCAGAGGAACTAGTTGGCCACTTTGTGAGACAGGATGCTGGACTAGGTGGACCACTGGTCTGATCCAGCAGGGCTCTTCTGATGTTCTTACGAAGGCCTCAGCCTCTGTGCCCTGTTGCTGGCTCTCCAGATGAACTAGTTGGCCACTTTGTGAGACAGGATGCTGGACTAGGTGGACCACTGGTATGATCCAGCAGGGCTCTTCTGATGTTCTTACGAAGGCTTCAGCCTCTGTGCCTTTTGTCCCAGAATTACACAACTCCCTGCAAGGATAGTCATTAGGCCTGCTAACTCTGAGTTGGGATTTGGGGGTGGAGCCTGGGGAAGGTGGGGTTTGGAGAGGGGAGGGACCTCAGCAGGGTACAATGCCATAGAACAGAGGTTTAAGACTAGGGATGCCAGCTCCAGGTTGGGAACTACCTGGAGATTTGGGGGGTGGAGGCTGAGGAGGGCGGGGATTGGGGAGGAGAGGAACTACAATGGTGTATAATGCCATAGTGTCCACCTTCCAAAGTGGCCATTTTCTCCAGGTAAGCTGATCTCCGTCACCTGGAGAACAGTTGTCATAGCAGGAGATCTCCAGCCACCACCTGGACCTTGGCAACCCTAGCTAGAACTCATTTGTTACAAGGGCCGGATCTGACATAAATGTCACTTTGTCAGGCCAGGCCATGTGTGCCATAAGATGTAAGGCCAGGTACTGGAGAGATAAACTTTATAAAGGACACAGGCAAACCCAATTAACTATTTATTTTTTACTCAAACATGCTTAGAACATTAACACTCTTACAGCATTTCCTTACATTATCTCCCTGATGCCCACCTTCCCACTTCCCGTTAAGCATTAGCGCTGGGACAGTATGCAGGGACATAATGCACAGTCTCTGTCATCTGGCAATAAAGGTAATGACCAGTTGCTTGCGGGCCGGATAAGTGCCCTGGATGGGCCACTTCCAGCCCACAGGCCGTATGTTTGACACCCCTGCCATAGAGTCCACCTTTGAAAGCAGCCATTTTTCTGCAGGGGAACGGATCTGTGTCATGCTGCTGTAGTTCCCAACTAAGACCAAAGCCCTTGATGGTGTCTTCCATGCATACAAGGGTTTCCAGCTCTGTGATGGGAGATTCCTGTAGATTTGAGGGGTGGAGCTTGGGGAAGGTAGGGTTTTAGAAGGGGAGGGACCTGAGCACTCTATGATACCATAGAATCCGCCATCAAAAGCAGCCATGTTCTCTAGGGGAACAGATTTCTGTAGTCTGGAGCAGTGTTCCCTCTAAACTGTGGAGTCCTGAGAGCAAAAATCCCACTTTGTGAGCTCCCGGCATTAAAGTTGTGAGTGAGCGATTTGACTACTGCATCAATTAGTTTGCTCTGGAGCTATCCTTCCTGAGCTAAGACAAAAATGTGTGAGCCAGAGGCTAACAAACTGTGAGCTAGCTCACCCTAACTCAGCTTAGAGGGAACACTGGTCTGGAGATGTTATATGTCTAGGATATCTCCAGGCCCCACCCACAGGTTCGCAACCGTAAGCCATTTCCAGACTTTCGTATCCTAGCACATCAACACACATTGGGGAAAGGGGCAGAGAAATGTCTTGCGCCAAACAGGTTACCCTTGATCTGGGGACAGGACTTGAACCTGAAACCTTCCGTTGGCAACCTGCCGTGGCTCCTCCTCTCTCTGCCACCGAATCAAAATCCCGCGTCCTTTTTGCTGCCGAGTCACAGCTGACTTACAGTGACCATCACAGGGTTTTCAAGGCAAGAGACGAACAGCGGCTAGCTATTAGGAGGCTCTGATGGGATCCTCCCAGGGTTTCGGGGTGGCAAATAGAGACTGTGCAGGCCACCGTACAGAGCATGGCCATGGTGTGGAAGGAAGGTCCTTGGAAATCCCCACCCCCACCCCAGGCTGTTATTATCCTCCAAAGAAAAATAGACAGGAGCAATATATCCATGGAGAGGAGAATCATAGAACCACAGAGTTGGACGGGGCCATACAGATCGTCTAGTCCAGCCCCCTGCCCAATGCAGGACCAGCCGAAAGCATCTCTGACAAATATTCATCCAGCCTCTTCTTGAAAGCTGCCAGTGAAGGGGAGCGCTAACCACCTCCCTAGGCAGCTGATTCCACCTTTGAACCACGTTGACCCAGTGTTCCCTCTAAGCTGAGATAGTGTGAGCCAGCTCACAGTTTTTGGTTTTTTGTGGGGGGTTTTTGGCCCCCCGGAGGGGATTTTTTTTTATTGCATTTTTATAAAGACTACAAACTACAACAGAAATAGGGAAGGGGACTACATTAAGGGATAAAGAAAAGATACCCACTACTATCTAAAAGCCCAAGAGAGGAGATCATCTAGTTAGCTTGGCACATGTTATCTCTCAATCACGCTAATCCCATTATGAACTGATTCAACTATAGTATTATCTTTTCCATATCTTAACTATCACTGTTAACCCGAAAGACCCCTAAGCATCTAGTATCAAAGAAAAAAAAGTTTTTTCAAAGGCACAATTCAGAGTCCTTCAGCCTTCATTTCCCCTTGCCCAGTCTCTTCTGCAGTTTATAAGGACTTTTAGGGGTGGCTGCCCCTTTCTCTGATAGAGAGTCCTCTCCGGAAGACCCCGAGTCCAGCTCGCCGCTGGACTTACTGTCCATCCCTTCTTTTTCTTCCTCCTCTGGCTCTCCCATCTGGACTCGCAAAAATTTCTGTGCTTTCTGAACAGAGTCAATCTTTCCCTTTTTATCCTTGATTTTGAAGATCACGCATTCTGGTGTTAGCCATCTGTATTCAA
>NW_015160345.1:87488-96991 GCF_001447785.1 Gekko japonicus
TGCTTCCAGTCTTGGGCTCTCAGTCCCTTTCACTTTTAAAAGTTTCTCTTTCTCCGTCCTCTTCCCCGCCATCTTTGTGGATTGTTTACTTTAACCGATATTTTAAAGGTCTCTGAATATGTGCTTGTACGCTCGAACTCGCCTTGGTAAGTCTTTCTTAACAGTTTTATTCACTTTTTCTTCCGCTCCCCCCCTCCAATTCGCTTTTAAGTACGTGTGTTTGGGAGGTGTCCCTCCCCCGCTCGCCTCACTTTCTGTTCCGTTTGGGAGGCGTCCCTCCCCCGCTTGCCTCACTTTCTGTTCCGTGGGGGGTTTGGGGAGCTTTCTTTTCCTTTATTTAAACGCTTAGATTGAACTCACGTTCATAGTTGGTCCTCAGACCTCGTTTAAGCTTTGTTTCTTTGGCTCGACCTCCTGCGCTTGCCCCGGTCACCATCGCTTGGTTCCATTTGGTCTCATAGCACAAAGAACCTTCAGAACGGAGAGGCACCTCAATTCCCCGGCATCGCGCCGGCGAAGAGGCAACCCCTCGAGAGTCCCATGGCCAGAGCCCCTTCAGCCGGGTCTCTGGGGGAGGGGTGACGATCCTGCGCACCCCCTCCTTCAGCCAGAGCACAGCTTCACCCCCGGGAGGTCCGGGAGGTGCGACTGCTCAGCGCGCTGCCATAAACTGGAAACCCAGCCAGCTCACAGTTTTTCAGCCTCCGGCTCACACGTTTTTGTCTCAGCTCAGGAAGGGCGGCTCTGGAGCAAACTAATTCATGCAGTAGCCAAATCGCTCGCTCACAAGTTTCGTGCCAGGAGCTCACAAAGTAGAATTTTTGCTCACAAGACCCCACAGCTTAGAGGGGGCATTGCTCTGACCGTGAAAAAGTCTTTCCTAATATCCAGTCAATACCTTTCTGCATGTAATTTAAACCCGTTGCGACATGGTATAGCTCAATCTTGGAAGCGAAACAGAGTCGTTACTTGGAAGGGAGACCACCAAGGAAGACTCCGCAGAGGAAAGCAATGGCCAACCACCTCTGCTACTCACTTGCTTTGAAACTCCTTATGGGGGTTGCCAAAAGTTAGGAACATATAGATGTGGCATCAAGTCGCAACCAACGGATGGTGACCCCAGCAAGGGGCTTTGAGGGCAAGTGAGAAGGGAGGGTTGGCTGGACAGGGCCTTCCTCTGCAGAGACTTCCTTGGTAGCCTCCCATCCAAGTACTGACCCTGCTTAGCTTCCGAGATCTGATGAGATTGGACTAGCCTGGGCCGCACAAGTAAGGATGCTGTGTTGTTAGGAAGGACTACTTAAAGCAACCAAAAGAGCCACAAATTGGTTGATGAACACATAAACAGTCTGTTGAAAAACCTGTGCCCTGTTTGTGGCTGGTGGACAGGCCCTGAGCCAAACCAAATGCTACTTTACACAGAGAGTAATGACAGTGTGGAATTCGCTGCCAGGGATGGCCATAGGCACAGACAGCTTTAAAAGGAGATTAGATAGATTCATGGGGGAGAAGTCTATCAATGGCTCCTAGCCATGGTGGCTGAGGGGAACCTCCACATTCAGAGGCACTAATCCTCTGAATCCCAGTGCTGGGAGACAACATCAGGGGGAGGCCTTTGCCTCTATGCCCTGTAGTTGACTGTCTGCCATTGCGTGAGACAGGATGAGGGACCGGATGGACCATTGGTCTGATCCAGCAGGGATCTTCTTCTGTTCTTATGCTCCTCCCTTGTTCAAGCATCTATACTGCTCCCCTCTAGAACACATTCGCCGTGAAGTCTGCAGCATAATCCAGATTGCTTTGTTTTGTAGTGATCTATCATAAAGAGGGAAGGTGGGCGGAAAAGAGACATATGTGCATGTTGTGGCAAACAGTACATGCTCCGGTGCCGGAATTAATTTCCCTACTTAAATGTGAACTCGGGAGGAATGAAAACGGGGGAAGAAAACTTCCGGACTGATAATAGAACCGAATAAGGGGATATCCGCTCCTCCCGAGTTACAGCCCAGGGAGATGAAAATCCAGGAGACCGCAAGAAACGAGAAATGCCATTTCTTAAAACGCAGGAAGCATTCCAAGTTGTCAAGGGCTGACAAGCTCGCCGGCTGATCCTCCACTCGCCGTTCACCTTCTGCCGCATTACGGAACCCTGTGGGGACTCCCCCTAACCGGCCGGATTGTTTCTCGAATGAATGAGACGAGATTGCTGGAGAGGAGTGCAATGATTTCCCCTTCAACGGGCGACTGAAGGATTCCATTGCCGGCGTTTGGTCGGATGGATGGTTGCAAAAGACAGTGCCCCGGATCACGATTCGGGGCTTAATGTAATGTGGCAGGTTGACAATCTCGTGCACGGAGGGGGGGGGAGTTTTCAAGGGTTATGATGGCTTTTCAAGCTTTTCTGCTGATTGCCGAATGCCTGCGCTCGGTTCATTAGTTGGGCCTGATGAAGGGGCTGACGAGGCGGCTTTGACACCGGGACTTGATTTAGAGCCGGCGGTGACCGGTAATAGGGCTCAGTGAAGGAGGCCTTCATGATGTGAGTCTCTGAGCGGTCATTAGGTAATGTCCAGTGTGTAATGTCCACAACGTGGTGCTGAGGGGGGAGAGCAAAGTGGAGAGGGAGAGAGAGAGAGCTGCCGTCTCTGGCTGGCCCGAGTGCAGTGCTGTGACTAGGGATGCCAGCCTCCAGGTGAGGCCCGGAGATCTCCCAGAATTACGACTCATTTCCTGATGACAGGAGATCAGTTCCCCTGGAGGAAACCGCGACTTGGGAAGATAGACGGCACTGTATTTCATCACTGCAGGACTCTACAGGTGGACTCTGGGGCATCACAACCATGCCGAGCTCTCTACCTTACCCAAACTCTGCCCTTCCCAAACTTCACTCCCAAATCTCTAGGAATTCCCCAAGCTGGAACTCGCAACCGTAGCTGTGACCCTGGCCTCGAACAGGAATCAGGACTCGGAAAAGGAATGGCCTGGGGAGGGGAGCGCTATCTGTTGGTCTGCCTGCCTGCCTGCCTGTCCAGCCAGCCATTCAGCCATCCAATACATTCTTCACTCACCCTTTCTCCAAGGAGATCGGGGAAAGATTTGTAGTTCTCCCTTCCTCACTTTCTCCCCACGACAGCCCTGCGAGGTGGATGATGCCAAGAAAGGGAGTAACTGACTGGGAGTCATCCAGTGAGCTCCATGCCAGAGCGGGGGTTGGGACCAGGAGCTCCAAGATCCTTGGCCGGCACGCAGAGTACTAAACTCCACTGGCAAAACAGGGGGTTGAATTGGTTCCCACTAGTCTTAGTCTAACATGGTAGCCACCAAACCTCTCTCCCTCTCCTCCATCTGCCTGTCTGTCTATCTGTCTGTCTATCAGTACTACTGTACTTGATTCTAGCTGTCCTTCTGCAAACCAACATGGCCACCGTTAGAATCTGTCTGTCTTTCTGTCTATCCATATCTATCATCTATCTATCTATCTCTGTCTATCAATCAATCAATCATCTCTGTCTGTCTGTCTATCTATCCTTAATCTATCTATCATCTGTCTATCTATCTATCATCTGTCTATCTATCTATCATCTGTCTATCTATCTATCATCTGTCTATCTATCTATCATCTGTCTATCTATCTATCATCTATCTATCTATTGATCATCTGTCATCTATCTGTCTGTCTGTCTGTCCTCTGTGTCTGTCTATCAATCATCTATCTATCATCTATCATCTCTGTCTGTCTATCTGTCTATCTATCTATCTCTGTCTGTCTATCCATCATCTGTCTATCAACCATCTCTGTCTGTCTGTCTATCTATCTATCTCTGTCTATCAATCAATCAATCATCTCTGTCTGTCTATTCATAATCTATCATCTGTGTCTATCTATCTGTCTGTATCATCTGTCATCTATCTCTGTGTCTGTCTGTCTATCTATCCTCTCTGTCTGTCTATCAATCGTCTGTCTATCTATCATCTATCATCTCTGTAATCATCTCAGTCTGTCTATCTATCTCTGTCTATCAATCAATCAATCATCTCTGTCTGTCTATCAACCATCTATCTCTGCCTGTCTATCCATAATCTATCATCTATGTCTATCTGTCTGTCTATCAATCATCTCTGTCTGTCTGTCTGTCTATCTATCTATCTGTCATCTCACTGTGATCTCCTCTTTCCTCCAAAGAACTCGAGGGATACTCAAGGGAATGCATGTGTTGAAGGCATGAAAGGCTGCACCCTAGTGCACACGCATCATGCTCTGTACAAAGTTTAGAAATTAAAGAATGGAGCAGCGGAGGATTCCTTAATGTATATCAGTTCCACTTCAGAAACACGTCCAGAAATTTGGAATTCCAACATCTGGAGAGGAATTCAGATTAAGAGAATTTTGAAAGTCTTTCTCAGTCACGTCAAAATGGCATATGGACACTTTTTCATAATGTACACTAGCACATTGGTAACACAGAGGCAGAGGGGGACATATGACTGAAGTGTCCGAAAGGTATGCCCGTCTGTGCATACACACTCCATTGTCCAAAATCCAGACATTTATAAAGTGGAGAACTCATAAGGACATCAGAAAAGCCCTGCAGGATCAGATAATAGTCTATCTAGTCCAGCATCCTGTCTCACACAGTGACCAACCAGTTCCTCTGGAAGGCCAACAACAGGGCAGCGAGGCCGAGGCCTTCATAAGAACATAAGGAGAGCCCTGCTGGATCAGACCAGTGAGGGTCCATCTAGTCCAGCATCCTGTCTCACACAGTGGCCTCAACCAGTTCCTCTGGAGGTCCAACAACAGGGTAGAGAGGCCAAGGCCTTCATCAGAACATAAGAAGAGCCCTGCCGGATCGGCCCAGTGATCCATCCAGTCCAGCATCCTGTCTCACACAGGGGCCAACCAGTTCCTCTGAAGGGCCAACAACAGGGCATGGAGGCCGAGGCCTTCCTAAAAACATCAGAAGAGCCCTGCTGGGTCAGACCAGTGGTCCATGTAGTCCAGCATCCTGTCTCACACAGTAGCAAACTAGTTCCTCTGGAGGGCCAACAACAGGGCAGAGAGGCCGAGGCCTTCCCCTGATGTTGCCTCCAAGCTCTGAATGTAAAAGTTCCTCTCAGTCACCATTGCTAGTAGTCACTAGTAGACCTATCCTCCATCAATCTATCTAATCCCCTTTTGAATCTGTTTATTCCCAGTGCTTTGCTTCCACTTTAACATTCAAAGCTGCCTTATAGTGGATTGGTCCATCTGAGCCAGTATTGTCTGCTCAGGCAGTGGCTTTCACATTACCTGATCCTTACTGGAAAAGCTGGGGATTGAACCTGGGACCTTCTGCAGATGAACTCCTACTGAGCCACAGCCCCTCCCCGAAGCAACACTGGAAACCGCCCCCCAAATTGGATGGTGAGGATTTTGCATGCATCTCTGCTCTTTCTACACAGATAACTTTTTATTTGTCAAACCAGAATCCTGTTAACATTCCGTTTCTCCTCCGCCACCCCTCCTCCTCCTCCTTTTCCCTCGCCTTTTCTTTTGCTAGTTAATTCCACCCTTTCTTTCACCTCTCAAGTTTCTAACCTTAGGGTTACCTCTGATTCCTCTCTCTCTGCCTCCTCGCAGAGTCACCTAGTCCTTGAGAAGGGGAACAATAGTACAGTCTGATTAGTAAAAACCGGTTTCAGAAAATGAGAGAATGCTCCCAAAATGTTGGGTCAAAGCTGAGGGAGGGAGTGGGCAACTCTGGGCTATTTAAAATTATGTTGTGAGAGAGGTACACATGCAATTTGCCTTACTAAAGATAAATTCAAATATAAGCATTGCAAAACAGAGCTGGAGAGGAGAGAGAAAGTGCTCCTTGGCCCCCATGACATCACAGCTGCTGTCCAATAGGGATTTGCTCCAATCATATGCACATGTGGTGGATTTGCTTTCCTCTGCTTTTGAGAATAGGATGCGGATTCCCCTTGTTTCACCTGGCTGGACCGTGCTGGAAACCTGCAGGACTGTTTTCATCGGAACCCATAATAAGACACCGAAATAAGTCTACGCATGTATTTTGTGTTGTGATTCCGAATGAGCCGATTTATTCCAAACTCCCAGAGCTCCGCCGTGGTCGTGCCCCCCTTTGCCCCGCTTCTATTGGACTGATTTCACACAAGAGCTGCGCTGCGGTCGCACCTCCCTTTGCCCTGCTTCTATTGGTCAATTTCCCACTCGAAGCCGCGGGAACAGGCTCACGAAGCCGCGGGGAAAATCAGGCGAAGCCGCAGGTCAAAATGCGGCCGCGTGGCTTCGAGTGGGAAATTGACCAATAGAAGCGGGGCAAAGGGAGGCGTGACCGCGGCGCAGCTCTTGTGTGAAATCGGTCCCAGTGTTTGTTCTTTCTGGAAATTGCCACAGAGGGTCTTCTCTTTCATAATTCCAGTGGAAGTGGCAGCATGAACTAACAGATTGGCTTTCCAAAATTAATGCTGGAGTTGTGGAGAAGTGCAGTTTGCCACAGTGTTTGGTCCATTGGTTGCTCTGCCCATGTTATTAATTGCATGTGCATTGATAAAACAAGTCTTGATACAGCCATAACTATGACTGCAGAATCATTTTTGTGCGCATAACCATGTTTTGATGCACCATTGCACCACGCACAATTCTCCCAGTTAGTCTTGAATCCTGTTGGATGCTCATACAAACATTACCCTACCCATATTTTTTTTATCAGGTTAGATGCCTGCATCTCATATATTAACGACAGGACTTCAAGGAAGCCTGTTTATGAATGTCAGCTGTAAGAATTGCCCTCGCTTCCAACTCAATTGCAAGTCTGCAATACGTACTGAACCCGAGAAGACTTTCTGATATATGAGATGCTGGGATTCATTTGTATGTGGCGATTACCTGATGATTGTTATATTCATCAGAAGCTGTTTAGCTGGATAATATTTATTGTACCGCCAAGTAAGGCAGTCAACTGAAACCCGTTTAGTGTTTTGTTGTTTTCTTATATTCTTGACCAACTGCATGTGTAGAGCAGAGCAATTTTGTAGGGTGTATAAGCGTTGGAGTGAGCGACTCCGCATGCCAGGACATTGGGGGGGCGCTACATCACTCTAAGTATGTATAGGTGTTATCCAATGCTCCCTCTAAGCTGTGGAGTCTTGTGAGCAAAAATTCTACTTTGGGAGCTACTGGCATTAAAATTGAGACAAATGTCTCTGCAGGTCTCTCCCATGGATACAGTGCCCTCAAACTCCCACACACATGATGCCGGACAAGCTGGTCGTTTGTGAGAGGGAAAAGGACTCTTTAGATTAGGCTTCTTTCTCTTCCTTTCACTGCAACCTGAATGTGAACAGGATCTCCTTAAATAAATATAAGTTTACCTTTTTTGCAATATACTTCTTGGGAGGTTTATTTACTGCACTCAGTACCACACTTATATGACTGGGGACACTCTGCTACATTAATCAGATATCCTAACACTAAGGTCTATGGGTTATATTTAAGGTAATTTATGGATAATTAAAACTCACTTTAAGTTTTTTTTAAATATAGTATGTTGTTTGAAATTATTCGACATTTTCTGTTCCTCGGCTCGATTGTCAACCAAAAAGGAGAGGGCGACCAAGAAATCGGAAGGAGATCGAGACTGGGGGAAGGGAAGCCGTGAAGGAGCTAGAAAAGATTCTTCACTGTAAGGATGTGCCGCTGGTGACGAAGATCAAGTTAATTCATGCTGTAGTGTTCCCCATTACAGTGTACGGATGTGAACGTTGGACAACAAGAAAAGCTAGCAGGAAGAAGACTGCTTTGAAACATGGTGTTGGAGGCAGTGTTCCCGCTAAGCTGAGTTAGTGTGAGCTAGCTCACCGTTTTTAAGCCTCCGGCTCACACATTTTTGTCTTTGCTCAGGAAGGATGGCTCCAGAGCAAACTAATTGATGCAGTAGCCAGATCCCTTGCTCACAACTTTCATGCCAGTCGCTCACAAAGGAGAATTTTTGCTCACAAGACTCCAGAGCTTAGAGGGAACATTGGTTGGAGGAGGGTTTTATGGATACCGTGGACCGCCAACAAGACAAATCAGAGGTTTAACGAAGAAGAAGAGGAGGAGGAGAAAATTGGATATATATCCCGCCCTTCACTCAGAGTCTCAGAGCGGCTTACAAACTTCTTTCCCCTCCCCTCCCCACAACAGACACCCTGTGAGGTAGGCGGGGCTGAGAGAGCTGTCCTTAAGAGCTGCGGTGGCTCAAGTGGTTAAGATGCTGAGCTGCACACTGGAAGGTCTTTAGTTTGGCAGTCCGAGACCCGAGTGCTGCATGACGGAGTGATCTCCAGTCTCTGGTCCCAGCTCTTGCCAACCTAGCAGCTCAAAAGCAAGAAATTGTGAGTAGATAAATAGGTACCACTTCGGTGGGAAGGTAACAGCGTTTCGACCTCAGCATCTAGTCATGCCAGCCACATGACCATAGAAATGTCTTTGGACAGCGCTGGCTCTTCGGCTTGGAAATGGAGATGAGCACCGCTCCCTAGAGTCTGATTTGACTAGCTTTTGAGCAAGGGAAACCTTTACCTTTACCCTTTACCTTTAGAGACCAGCTCTGACAGAACTATGGCCATAGGTCATCTAGAACCAAGGTCATCCAGCAGCTGCAAGTGGAGGAGTGGGGAATCAAACCTGGTTCTCACAGATTACAGTCCATGCACTTACCCATTGCACCAAACTTGCTCTCTAGATCGAATCAAGCCCAAACTCTCCCTAGAAGCTAAACTCTCCCTAGATGCTAAAATGGCTCAACTGAGGCTATCATACTTTGATCACATTATGTGATGAGACTCATTGGAAAAGACAATAATGCTGGGAAAGTCGAAAGCAGCACAAAAAGAGGGAGACCCAACAGGAGATGAATTGACTCCGTCAAGGAAGCCACAAAAGCCCTCAGTTTGCAAGACCTGAGGAAGACTGCTAACAAAAGGACATTTTGGAAGACATTCACAGGGTCTCCGTAAGTTGGAAGCAATATGACGGCTCTTAACACACCCACAGTTTGAGGGACACTGTTGCACTGATCCACGCAAGGGCACAGTTACACACGGCACAAAAAGGAATCTCAAAACATGGCCAGATGCAATGTAAGGTTACTTTTTTGCAGTAAACCAGGGGCAATTCTCTAGATTAGATTCTTTTGAATAGATTCTTTTGAACTATGGTGCTGGAGAAGACTCTTGAGAGTCCCTTGGACTGCAAGGAGATCGAATCAGTCAATCCTAAAAGAAATCAACCCTGACTGTTCCCTGGAAGGCCAGATAATGAAACTGAAGCTCAAATACTTTGGCCACCCAATGAGAAGGGAGCACTCACTGGAGAAGACCCTGATGCTGGGAAAGATTGAAGGTCAAAGAAGACGGGGACGGCAAAGGATGAGATGGTTAGACAGTGTCATAGATGCAACGAACATGAAATAGAGCAAACTTCAGAGGACGGCGGAAGACAAGAGGGCCTGGCG
>NW_015160345.1:97226-110458 GCF_001447785.1 Gekko japonicus
AGACCCTGATGCTGGGAAAGATTGAAGGTCAAAGAAGACGGGGACGGCAAAGGATGAGATGGTTAGACAGTGTCATAGATGCAACGAACATGACATTGAGCCAACTTCAGAGGACTCTACTTGTAACAGGGGTAGACAGTAGGCCGCATCCACTAAGCTAATTATGAATGGGCTGAAGAATAAGTGACACACACCCCCTTTCAACAGCTCACCGGCAGCCTCGCAAAGACAGTGGGCACTAGAGGGGAGGTCTCCACAGAAGATTGAAGCAATTGCAATGTACTTCCCTCTGACCAATGCCTTCATTGCATCCCAGATGACCTGAGAGACACTATAGTCAGAGTCATTTTTAAAATAATTAAAAAAAAAAAAACTTCAGAGGATGGCGGAAGACAGGAAGGCCTGGCGGGATCTGGTCCATGGGGTCACGAAGAGTTGGACTCAACTGTGCGACTGAACAACAAGGGGCGATTCTCTATCTAGCATTCACTCCACATTTTCTCCACTGGGATGAATAAGTGCAGCTTGAAACCACATCCAGATACCCAGGGGCAACACTGTACTGACTGCCAAGTCACCCCCCGAATGGCCACAGAACGGCCGTAAATCTATGCAGAAGGTACCATAAAACCCGATGATCAAAGGAAGCGAAAGCGGCAGGGAGAACGGAGGCTACCGTAAAATCTGATGCCCAAAGGAAGTGAACGAAGCAAGCAGCAGAGAGGCATTTCTGTTCCAACGTGGGTTTGCTAAACAATGGAGGGAAAAGCCAATGCAGAATCAGCCCACAACAACGGAAATTTCCTAACGCGTCTCCTCTGCTTTGGAAACGAGACCAGGTAAATCGACGCTCTGAACCCGGGGAGGAATTCAGATGAGGAGAACATTGAAAGCATCTCTAGTATTGATTGCACCATCGGGCAGCCAGAGTCGCTGAGATTATTACTTCGGCCTCAGTTTTAATCAAATTTCCCCTGTCTGTTGCTCCCCCACTTCCGTTTCTCGCTCACTAGAAGTCCGAAAGCCCTTTACTCCTCGCACGTCGCAAGGCACTTCCTTCATGTCGTGCAAAAATAAGAAGTTGATTGTTACCTGAGAGTCAAAGCGAGAGTCAACAAGCAAATTTTGCTTACGCGGGCTGAGGAGAAGTTCCCTTTGGTCTCTGACAACCACCTCTCCTGCTCTCTTGCATCCCTCTTTGATCTTTGCTTTGCTGTTACTATGGTGACAGAAGAAGAAGGGGGGGGGAACCACACGGAATTCCGTGTCATGGCTTACTGTAAAGTCGACAGCGTTTTGCATCTGTCACAACATTCACCGGAGATGTTTCCTGTTCGGGTTCCAGATCACACACACACGTGCACCGGGAAATATTTTGTCGAGGCTGTTCACGTGCTGACGCTCAACCGTGTGCAAAAGTCCAGTTGTTTAAGTGCAGGGAGCCCAGCTTTATCAGAATCAAATTGTGCCTTCTGTTGAACAACTTCAGTTGAAGTTTCTAGCTCTCATGGTGAAAAGTACTGGGTTCGCAGCATGGAAGACTCGGACAACGACATGCGTTTGCACACGTTTATTGTACTTTACACTGAACTGAAAAACGGCCCTGCAAGGCCAACTATATACACATCCACCAGGCACACCCACAGTCCCATTGGAGGGTTTGGATTTCCCGCCAAAGTTCCTATTGGTTCATGCTGGGGGAACTAGGATCCTAAGTTCCTATTGTCTGGAGAAACTAAGCTCTTGCCTGTAGCTGCGGACCCCTGGTGGCGGTCCATGTACATAACTCATGGTTCCTGCAGAAAGCTGATGGCAGCGACTTGCATAAGAACATAAGAAGAGCCCTGCTGGATCAGACCAGTGGTCCATCTAGTCCAGCATCCAGTCTCACCCAGTGGCCAACCAGCTCCTCTGGAGGGCCAACAAC
This sequence comes from Gekko japonicus, assembly GCF_001447785.1. Classification (NCBI taxonomy): domain Eukaryota; kingdom Metazoa; phylum Chordata; class Lepidosauria; order Squamata; family Gekkonidae; genus Gekko; species Gekko japonicus. The sequence goes on from NW_015160345.1 coordinate 99,154, forward strand.
AGGGCACAGAGGCCGAGGCCTTCATAAGAACATCAGAAGAGCCCTGCTGGATCAGGCCAATAGTCCATCTAGTCCAGCATCCTGTCTCACACAGCAGTCAACCAGTTCCTCTGAAGTGCCAACAACAGGGCACAGAGGCCGAGGCCTTCCCCTGATAAGAACATCAGAAGAGCCCTGCTGGATCAGACCAGTAAGGGGAGCATCCTGTCTCACACAGTGGACAACCAGTTCCTCTGGAGGGCCAGCAACAGGGCATAGAAGCCAAGACCTTTCTAAGAACATCAGAAGAGCCCTACTGAATCAAACCAGTGGTCCATTTAGTCCAGCATCCTGTCTCACACAGTGGCCAACCAGTTCCTCTGGACAGCCAACAACAGGGCATAGAGGCCGAGGTCTTCCCCTCAGTCACCCTGGCTAGTAGCCATTGATTTTTCCTTCATCAATCTATCTCATTCCCTTTTAAAGCTGTTCATTCCTGTGGCCATCACCACATCCTCTGGGAATTCCACATTTTAATCACTCTCTCTGTGAAGTAGTGTTTCCTTTTGTCTGTCCTGAACCTACTGTCCATCAGGTTCATTGGATGCCCTCAAGTTCTAGTATTTTGGAAAAGGGAGAAAAAAATTGTCTTTGTCAACTCTCTCCTATGCTTCCCTGCTGCTCGCACTACACAGGCCTGCATTGCCAAGTGCAGTCATGCGGTGCCCAGGTACCTTCCACACATGATGTAGCACCATGCTCTGCATTTGACTGACTTCATTCACTTTCTCCCCAACAGGGACTCAAAGCAACTAATGTCCTGGCCCCACTGGTGGACCTCCTGTTGGCACTGGTATTTCTGGCCACTGTGTGATACAGAGTGTTGGACTGGATAGGCCTTTGGCCTGATCCAACATTGGCATCTCTTATGTTCTTATGTTCTTAACTTTCCCCATTCTCCTCTTGTTCATCCTCCCAACAACCCTGTGAGTTAGGTAAGCCAAGAGTACAAGACGAGTCCAAGTTCCCCCAGCGAGTGGGGATTTGAACCTGTATCTTCTAGATCCTAGTCCGATCTGCTAAGCCAGGTGTCCCCAACATTTTTGAGCCTGTGGGTACCTTTGGAATTTTGAGCACTACCCCCAAAAATGGGTTCTAGAAGAGGAGAAGAGGAGATTGGATTTTACCCTGCCCTTCACTGCATGATGGAAAGCGGCTTACAATCTCCTTCCCTTCCTCTTCCCACAACAGACACCCTGGGAGGGAGGTGGGGCTGAGAGAGCTCTTTCGAGAGCTGCTGGTGAGAGAACAGCTCTGAAAGAACTTGTGACTGACCCAAAGTCACGCCAGCAGCTGCATGTGGAAGAGTGGGGAACCAAACCTGGTTCTCCCAGATTAGATTCTGCGCTCCTAACCACTACACCAAAGTGGTGGAGGCGAACCACAAATGGCTTTCTCAAGAGGCGGAGCCAAAGGAAATGCCTCCTTCCTCGTATCTTTTGGAAAGAAGGAAAGCCTGAAGGGGGATTGCAAGTATGTACTGACAAATGTAAGTCCAGGGTCTGATCCTCCAGTGGAAAACGCTTTCATTAGAATGAGGGCAGCCAGTAACAGGCTCCGCCTTACAGTGGCTCCGCCCACTTTCTGAAAAGCTTGATGGGCACCAAAGGAAGTACTGGTTTTACGGATATGGGAACCACATTGGGGAACCCTGCTCTAACCACTATCCAACACTGTCTCACACTGACTACTGCCACAAGGGAGGGCTACGCTCGCAGCAGGAGGATCCAAGCCAGTGCCCTGAACCTTCAATGTTATTTTTTAGGAGAAGGGGGGGGAATCCATATTCTGTGCCGCATTCTCCTGGATTTTGAGCCAGTTAAAGAAACGGTGCTGCAGTCACTTATCACGGCTGCACTGTGTCTGCTTTTCAAAATATTATGTTCCGTATTCCGCACAAAGCCCGTATATCACGCTAACTATTGCTAAGCAATCCCGTTTAGTGCCGTTTGTTCTAATACGTTTGCGCCAGCAATTTGCAATGCTGAAAACCTGTTTCCCGAACGCAGGGTTTGGGGTTTTGTTTGGTTTTTATCGGTGCGGAATAATGAACGGGTTTGTGTTCCATGACAGCATGGTGTATTATTTTTATATAACATATATACCATAACCTATCCCACAATCACATAATTGTCAATCTGCTGGCTGTATTATTTGCTCATAGTTTATGGAAATGGCTACCTTTAAAAGCTCTGCTATCGGAACGATCTGTTACATTAAGCAAAATATCACCTGCAAGTCCAATAATGTAATATATGCTATCGAACGCAAACCTCCTGAATCCCTTACTCATCTAGACACATTTGGCACCAGGAGGCATCGAAAATGCATTTAGAGCCAGTGTGGGGAGGGGCTGTGGCTCACTGGTGAAGTAGCCGCTTTGCATGCAGGTTTCCAGTTCAGTCCCAAAAAGCTCCAGTTAAGCGGAAAGGGTAATAGGTTCCATGAAAGACTTCTGCCTGAGACCTTGGCTCAGTGGAAGAGTATCCGCTTGGCTTGCAAAAGGTCCCAGTTTCAGTCCCCCGGCCCTTGGACAGGCCGAGGAAGGCGCGGGGAGGCATTTAAATGCCTCCCCGATCCTTCCAGCCCCCCCCCCGGCCCACCCTACTCAGAGTTGCTGGGAGAGTTGTCGCTCTCCAGGCCTGCCCTCCGTAGCCACGCACACAGAGGTTCTGGCTGTAGTGGGCGTGGCCAACTCTGAAGCCAGCCGGAACTCCATTCCTGTGCGTTCCTGCCCCAAAACAGCCCTGCCTGCGGAGGTCCCTCCCCTCCCCAAACTGTGGCATCTCCAGTTTCCACCGCCAAGTCCCTAGGGATTTCCCAAGCTACATGACTCCATTGTCACAAATGCGATGTTTAAACTCGATAGGGTGCCGACTGCGGGATGGGAAATCCCTGGGGACTTGGGGGTGGATCTTGAGGAGGGTGGGGCATAGGGAGGGGAGGGCCTTGTTTTCTCCAGGCGAACTGGTCTCTGTTGTCTGGAGATCAGTTGTGATTCCTGGGGGTCTCCCGGTCCCACCTAGGGGCTTGGCTACCCAGCTGTTAGCCACTGTTAAACACATGAAGCTGCCATATACTGAATCAGACCATCGGCCCATCAAAGTCTGTATTGCCTACTCAGACTGGCAGCAGCTCCAGGGTCTCAGGACCTCTCTTCTTCTGCCTCCTACCTGGGCTCGGAGCTGTATCAAGTTAACCTTTTTGGAAGTCGATCTGTTCACAGTACATTAAATCTACGTGCGCGAATATGTCATGTAAGGTGCGCTTCTATTTTTACATGCGGAGCCAGTTCGGTGGAGGGGTTAGGTGCGCGGACTCTAATTTGGGAGAACCGGGTTTGATTCCCCACTCCTCCACGTGCAGCTGCTGGTGTGACCTTGGGTCAGTCACAGTTCTGTCAGAGCTGTTCTTGAAAAAGAGCAGTTCCTGTCAGAGCTCTCTCGGCCCCACCTATCTCACAGGGTGTCTGTTGTGGGGAGGGGAAGGGAAAGGAGTTTGGAAGCCGCTCTGAGACCCCTTTGGGTAGTGAAGGGCGGGGTATAAATCCAACCTCTTCTTCTTCTTTTACCTCACAGGCAATGTTCCCTCTAAGCTGTGGAGTCTTGTGAGCAAAAATTCTACTTTCTGAGCTACTGGCATTAAAGTTGTGAGCAAGTGATTTGCCTACTGTATAAATTAGTCTGCTCTGGAGCCATCCCCCCTGAGCTAAGACAAAAATGTGTGAGCCGGAGGCTAAAAAACTGTGAGCTGGCTCACATTAACTCAGCTTAGAGGGAACACTGCTCACAGGGTGTCTGTTGTGGGGAGGGGAAGGGAAAGGAGTTTGTAAGCCGCTCTGAGACTCCTTTGGGTAGTGAAGGGCGGGATATAAATCCAACCTCTTCTTATTCTTTTACCTCACAGGGTGCCTGTTGTGGGGAGGGGAAGGGAAAGGAGTTTGTAAGCCGCTCTGAGACACCTTTGGGTAGTGAAGAGTGGGGTATAAATCCAGTCTCTTCTTCTTCTTTTACCTCACAGGGTGTCTGTTGTGGGGAGGGGGAGGGGGAGGAGTTTGTAAGCTGCTCTGAGATTGGATTCCATTTCTTTTCTAAAGCAAGAAGCCTAGGGTTGCCAAGCCCCTGGTGGGGCCTGGAGATGTTCTGGAACTACAACTGGGGTTGCGAGGCTCCTAGTGGTTATATCCAAAAGAGAGCTCACGGGAGGAGGTTGTATCAAAACACAACGCAAGCCCGATCTCATCAGATCTCAGAAGCTAAGCCGGGCCGACACTGGCAAGTACTCGGAAGGGAGACCTCCAGGGAGTACCAGGGCTGGGACACAGAGGCAAGCCACCTCTCTGAAAAGTCCAAACTCCACGAGGGGAGTCGCCAGAAGTCGCCATGACTTCCAGGCACACACACAAAATACCCACCAAAAAAAGAAAAGGAAAGAAAAGAGAGAAGGAGAAGGTGGTCAAAGTCTGTAATACAGCGGTTCTCAACCTGTGGGTCGCGACCCCTTTGGGGGTCTAACGACCCTTTCACAGGGGTCGCCTAAGACCATCGGAAAACACAAATTTTCAATGGTCTTCTGATAGCAACGCAAATAATTTTATGGTTGGGGGTCACCACAACATGAGGAACTGTATTCAAGGGTCGCGGCATTAGGAAGGTTGAGAACCACTGCTGTAATGTAACCTTCATATGCAAAATGCTGTGTATGTTGGAATGCCACTAGCTTGAGGTTCGCAGTGGGAGCAGATGTGCCCTTTGTGCGATGTTTGTTGATTTCTCAAAAAACATCTAGTTAGCCAGTGCAGAAAATACAGTGCGGAACTTAGAGGGTTGCCGGGGTCATCGTTTGCCTAGGGTGCCAAAAAAACCTTGGGCCGGCCCTGGATGGGCCACCGTACCAAGTCGATTTGGACTTGTGAATCACCCCCCCCCCTCAAAGTTGGAATGCCTGATCTAGTCCACTTCCAACGCAGGTAACCACCTCGTCCCTGTCTTGCCAAAAGCGGGCACGGCTCGCTCATCTGTCTTCCTTACCGCAGTGTTTACCACCGTGTTGAGAAGCTGATTTCTTGGCAGCCTTCGGGATAAGGCTCGGTTGTTATTGTTTTCCTGCGGTGAGAAATCTTTTTCCTTCTTCCGTGCTTTCCTGCACGCCTGCCCTGGCTTTCCTCGGTGGCGGCGGTACAGGCTGGTGAGGGTGTTTAGCCTGCCAATTAGCAACCACATTCTGTTCCTATTATTCATTGTCAGAGAAAGGCAGTGCCCCCTTGGCTGCTGCCGTGACCTTGGGTGCCCTCTGCAAGCTCACGTTGCCTGCTCAAGAGATCTGGTGTCATTTGAGTCAGTCTTGTGTTGTTTTTTTGCCACACTTGACATGTTTTCGGTTTGTGCGTGTGTAGAAGTTGTTCAGATCGCTCTTCGGTAGACCTATAATCAGCACCCTCCGACCTCTACACCGTTTGCCTCCTTAGAGGGGTTACCTGACTGCAAATACCATCTCAGGTGTCTGCTCCTGCTCATCCTCTAATGTGATTTATGCCATCGCATGTCAGCACAGTGCCCTTCCACCCTCTTCAATGGAAAAACAGGCAAGCTCCTTTGACAAAGCATAAATGGACATAAGTCTGACGTTAGAAAGCACAACATTCAAAAAACAGCAGGGGAACATTTTAACCTCCCAGGACATTCAGTTGCTGACCTAAGAGTAGCAGCTCTCTTACCAAGGAATTTCAAAGTGAGATTAGAAAGAAAGACTGATAAATTGCAACTGGCAATGATTCTCGAGACAATGAATCCTCCTGGACTGAATTGAGACCTAGGTTTACTGTCACATTACCAATGCTGATTTCTCTATGCCTGCTACCCCTCTGCATATCACACATAATCCAATCACTCCTGCTATTGTCATTCCCCTGCTGTTGTCATTCACCTGCTATTGTCATTTGGCATCTGAAATCACTCCACTCTCCAAGATATAAGGACAGATGGACTCACATTCTAGCTGTATCTGAGGAACTGAGCAGTGACTCATGAAAGCTCCTACCCTGCCCCAAATTTTGTTAGTCTTTAAGGTGCTCCTGGACTCCTGCTGTTTTCAGATCTGAAGTAGTGAGCAGTGACTCACGAGAGCTCCTCCCCTGCCACAAATTCTGTTAGTTTTTAAGGTGCTCCTGGACTCTTGTTCTTTTCAGACCTGAAGAAGTGAGCAGTGACTCACGAAAGCTCCCACCCTGCCACAAATTTTGTTAGTCTTTAAGGTACTACTGGGCTCTTGCTCTTGCTACAGAGAGGGTGCGGTCAGACAGCATGCTGGGAGCAGTTTAAATTGCTCTGGCCCTGATGCAGTCTTTTTTAACCTGGAGAATCACGATCACGCTCACCTCCTTGCTCCGGATCACTACGCTGTTGTTTTTCTCTCTCTCTCATTTTGGGCATGCACACAGGCAGCCATCTGTGGAACTTAAAGCTTTGCGCCACTTCAACCCGACTGCTGTAACACTCCCCTTTAAACTTTAAAGGAACACTTCCCTTTAAACATTAGAAGCCTCGGGCAGCTTTCGAGCGGGGAGGGGGTTTAAACCAGAAGTGACTCGACACCGGAGGCATGATCGCACAGGGGAAAAATGCATCTGGAACCGGAGAATCAGGGAAACACCACTTGGGGACCTGGTATCAAAATACTCCGGATTAAAGATGTTTTGAGCCAGAAAGCGATGGCTGCGGACGGGAGGCAGATGTTGGACATGTGGTCGCGCAGATACAATTCGTTTCTGAGACAGGCCGAACACGGACTAAATGGCCCGTCTGACCGTGGCCCGTCTGACCGCAGCCACAGACTAACACGGCTACCCATCTTGATCTGAATCAGCTCTGGTTAGCTCCATTGCCAAGAGATGACAGGACGGGAAAAGGTGCAACCAAAACAATCAAGGGATTAGAAAACATCCCCATAAGATGAGGCTTAAATGGTTTGGAGGTTTTACGCGTAGAAGTAATACGGGCCAGGGTTAGGAAGGCAGGTGTAGAATATTAAGGTGCTGGAAAGTGCCATCAAGTCACACCTGACTTTTGGCGCCCCTGGTGGGGTTTTCAAAGCAAGAGACGTTCAGAGGCGGTTTGCCATTGCTTACCTCTGCATCATGGCCCTGGTATTCCTTGGAGGTCGCCCATCAGGCGACCCTGCTTAGCTTTCTTGATGTGATGAGATGGGACCAGCCTCGGCCCTCCAGGTCAGGACATAACATCGTGAGTGGTGTGGAAACAGGGGAAAGAGAGATATTTTTTTCTGTGTCTCTCCGAACACTAGAACTTGGGGCTCATTCCAACTGGAGATTCTGGGGACTGAACATGGGATGGAGCTTTAGGTTTATGATGGTCAGTAGTGTCTTACTCTGGCTGGCAGTGGCTCTCCAGGGTATTTCACATCGCCTGTTACCTGATTCTTTTAAACTGGAGGTGCCAGAGATTGAACCTGGGACCTTCTGTGTGCGATACTATTGCACCCTGTCACTCAGCCGCCACTTTTTCCTACTGGCCTCTTAACAACTTGGTGGTGGACAGTATCGTCAAGTTGCAGCTGACTGATGGTGAGTGGTGACCCTGTAGGGTTTTCAAGGCAAGAGATGTTCAGAGGTGGTTTGCCATTGCCTACCTCTGCGTAGCAACCCTGGACTTTCTTGGTGGTCTCCCATCCAGGCACTAACGAGGGTCGACCCTTCTTAGCGTCTGAGATCTGATAAGATCAGGCTAACCTGGACCATCCTGGTCAGGGCAGATAAACAGAGGTGGTTTGCCATTGCCTACCTCTGCGTAGCAACCCTGGACTTTCTTGGTGGTCTCCCATCCAGGCACTAACGAGGGTCGACCCTTCTTAGCTTTTGAGATCTGATAAGATCAGGCTAACCTGGACCATCCTGGTCAGGGCAGATAAACAGAGGTGGTTTGCCATTGCCTACCTCTGCGTAGCAACCCTGGACTTTTTTGGTGGTCTCCCATCCAGGCACTAACGAGGGTTGACCCTTCTTAGCTTCTGAGATCTGATAAGATCAGGCTAACCTGGACCATCCTGATCAGGGCAGACGAACAGAGGTGGTTTGTCATTGCCTACCTCTGCGTAGCAACCCTGGACTTTCTTGGTGGTCTCCCATCCAGGTACTAACGAGGGTCCACTCTTCTTAGCTTCTGTGATCTGATAAGATCAGGCTAGCCTGGGCCATCCAGGTCAGCAGGCCAGTAGCCAGGTTGTTGGTTTTTTTGTTCGGGGGGGGCTTTAAATAAGATGGGGGGCACCTCCTCACACACACACCCAAGCAAGCTGCCAAGGGAGAGGCATAGTAAGGGTTGAGCCCCTCCCGCCACACAGCCTAAAATGGAGCTCCGAGTGCCACGAAGGGAAGGAAGAGCAGAGCGTCCCCTCCCCAACTACCCCGACTATCCCCGTCCCTGTCGCTGCGCCAGCCTGTTGATAGTGGGGAGGCTGTGAGCTCCTCAGCGGTGGCGGCGGCCCTCTCCACCCGGCTTGGCAAAAAGTCGGGAGGCCTGGGCGGTAAGTCGGGGGGGCCCCACTGTAGCTACGGGCCTGTAGGCCAGGGCAGACGAACAGAGGTGGTTTGCCGCTGCCTGCCTCTGAGTAGCCACTCTGGACTCCCTTGTTGGTCTCCCATCCGAGTACTAGCCAGGGCTGACCCTGCTTAGGTTCTGCGATCCAGTGAGATCGGGCTAGCAGGGGTCCTCCACATCAGCGCCTTAAGATCTTCACTGAGTTGAATGCACATGTTTCAGTTGTGTTAGAATATGCAACAGCAGAGACTGGGGGGAAGTGGAGGCCGCTGTTTCTGGCTATTTTGACAGGGAGAGTAACCATTAAAACACCCGGTCGGTTCTCAATTGACATGCGATGTGGGTAATTTGTACTCGGATAACCTCCCAAGTGTACAAACATGTCACACAAGAAGCCGCCGTCGCGAAGAGACAAATTTCCGAACAGGCACCGCCACGGAGCCGGAGGAAGGTTAGCTAGCAAGGGGCACATCTTTGCGAGACGCGCTCAGTGATGCCTTTGGATGAAGGTAAAAAGAAATGTGTATCAACAATAACAACAGTCTGGCGCCTTTGTGACTCATTGATGTATCTTGGCAGGAGCTGTTTTGGCAACTGAACCATATGCTCAAGGAAGGCGGAGAAGGTGTTAGGTGCAGGGTCGAAACACGAGGCGGGAGACAACCAAGTCAGCAGGCTACAATCTAAACCCCTCCTTGGAAAAGCGGATGCAGGAAACGTAAATAAAACGTCGAATGTAAAGCAGGGGTCCCCGACGTGGTGCCCCCTGGGACCTTTCCTGGTGCCCACCATGTGCTTTTAGAAAGTGGGTGGGGCTTTTCCCCCCAGCAGAGCTTCTGATTGGCTGTGCAGATGAAAAGGCATCCTGTTAAATGGAGCCTCTGCTTGGAATGTTGAAAAGTCACTATTAGAGTTGGATGTAACCTCAGTCCCTGACATGTTGCGGCAGCCATTTTGTGATCTGGAATGTTGAAAAGTAACTATTAGAGTTGTACAAGGGGTGGACCCGTGATACTCGCTTGGGGTGTGTGTGGGGGGAGGCAGAGCTCCAAACGGAGTTCCAAAGTCAGAAGGCGGAGGAGGAAGCAGCAGGAGGAGGTAAGTCCCCCCTGTCAGAATTCCAAAAGGTGCACGCGCTTAGAAAAAGGCTAAGGACCCCGATGTAAACCATTAGTCGGTAACCAGTGACAGACCTTTTAAAATAGAAAATGGGGGGCCAAATAGATATTCTCTCCCCCTGCTTCCAAAATTGCTTGGAAGCTGAAACATCCAAGGCAAAACGAGTGGGAAGTTTGTTTTCTTTTATTTAGTTTCTTTACAGTCTCCCTTTCTTGATGAGGCTTGAAGGGGGGGCCCGCGGCTCAGTGGTAGAGCATCTGCTTGACGGGTTCCCAACCTCCAGGTGGTGGCTGGTGATCTCCTGGGATGATGACGGATCTCCAGGCTCAGAGATCGGTTCCCCTGGGGGGGAATGGCAGCTTTGGAAGGGGGACTCCAATGTTCCCTCTAAGCTGTGGAGTCTTGTGAGCAAAAATTCTGCATTGTGAGCCGCTGGCATTAAAGTTGTGAGCAAGTGATTTGGCTGCTGCATGAATTAGTTTGCTCTGGAGCCCTCCTCCCTGAGCTAAGACAAAAATCTGTGAGCCGGAGGCTAGAAAACTGTGAGCTGGCTCACACTAACTCAGCTTAGAGGGAACACTGGACTCTACGGCATTCTATGGCATTCTACCCCACTGAAGTCCTTCCCCTGCTCAAACCTCACCCTCCTCAGGCTCCACCCCTCAGATCTCCAGGCAATGCTCCCTCTAAGCTGTGGAGTCTTGTGAGCAAAGATTCTACGTTGTGAGCTACCGGCGTTAAAGTTGTGAGCGGGCGATTGGGCTGCTGCATCAATCGGTTTGCTCTGGAGCCCTCCTTCCTGAGCGATGGCGAAAATGTGTGAGCCGGAGGCTAAGAACCTGTGAGCTAGCTCACACAAACTCAGCTTAGAGGGAACACTGTCTCCTCGTATTTCCCAACCTGGAGCTGGCAGCTCTATCTGCTTGGCATGCAAGCCTCAGCTTCAATCCCCCGCATCTCCAGCTAAAAGGACCAGGCAGTAGCTGATGCGAAAGACCCTGGAGAGCCGCTGCCGGTCTGAGCCGATAATACTAACCTTGATGGACCAAGGGGTCTGATTCAGTAGAAGGCAGCTTTGTGTGTTCACAAGGTGGACTGCAGAGTGAGCAAACGGGAGAAAATGCAGTCCCGCACCATAAACTATTCTAAGGACGATGCTATAGGATTTGGAGTACAAAAATTCAAAGATAACGCGAGCCGCACTGAGAGCTGCAAAGTGCCCAAGGCAAAGGTATTGTGCGAGCGCTGCAGAATACGGGATTATAAAGGAACGAGACAATGCGGTAAACACCAGATGATACCTACAAAAGCCGCACTGAGAGCTGCAAAGTGCCCAAGGCAAAGGTATTGTGCGAGCGCTGCAGAATACGGGATTATAAAGGAACGAGACAATGCGGTAAACACCAGATGATACCTACAAGAAAAGATATGATCAGCCGTAATCACTGCAGTAAACCACAGGCCTGTTCTCCTATGAAGGTGTCCTCCTGGACTGTCCCGTCTTACTACATTTCTGATTCCATTATAAGAATGCCCTGAACATTTCCACTTTGCAGTTCTGGGCTCCCCGCAGCTCAGTTCAGAATTGGCTT
>NW_015160345.1:111858-115101 GCF_001447785.1 Gekko japonicus
CCACCACCGGGGTGCTAGGTAGGCTGACCCAACCCCTGAGAATGTGCCCATAGTTAGGGATCCATAAAAGTGATTAGCACTACAAAGTTGTAAACCGCCCAGAGACCCCCATTTGGGGGGGGGGGCTAGGGCGGTATATAAATCGAAGGTTAAATAAAAATAAATAAAAATAAAATGTAAAAATACGACGAGATAATTACAGGGGTGAACTCGAGTGTAGTGTAGAATGTAAGTTCGGGGACAGGATCGAACCAGGATTTAAGGTCTAGTGTGGAATCACCTTTAGTTTCATAGGAATCAATGGCATATCCATTGATGGGTTCAGCGGGCGAAAGTGACTTAAATTTCTTACCAAGGTTGTTACTGTTACTCATCTCCAACCCCTGCTCTGTGGTCAAACTCCACCTCCAGGGATGTTCCCTACCATGGCTCTCACTCCCTTGGCCTCTGACCAGGAGGGGAGGGGGATTGTGGGCAATCTCATCCTCCCCCAAGCCCCCTGCCCTCCCTAGAGTGGATGGCCAGTTACGTCCTACTTGGTCACCTCTCACCTTGTTAGAAAGCAAGCATGGCACACTGTCCAGACTCCCTGCTCATTTTTGGTCCCTCGTGAGATTATCGGTGTGGGTTTTTTTGCTAGGCAAATGTTTTGTGTGTGTTTCATTTCTGTGATTTAATGTGGGGATTTATTATGTATGTTGCTGTGGTTTAAAATGTAGGCCTCTGGAGTAAGAAGGGGGGCTGGATGGGTGAGTGTAGTGTGTTATGACTGGGTGTTACCTGTACCCTAGGCGTTGACTGGGTTGATTCAGACAGGTGAGTGTGGGAGAGAAAAGGAGGGAGTTGAGTGGGTGAAGAGATCAAGTGAAGTTGTGTGGAAATTGACAGAAATCGGTGTTCTTTGTGTGGAAGTGATTAGCTTAAGTGGCGTGAGGGAAATAAGCCTTTGGTGAGAGCCAGTTTGGTGTAGTGGTTAAATGTGTGGACTCTAATCTGGGAGAACCGGGTTTGATTCCCCACTCCTCCACTTGCACCTGCTGGATGACCTTGGGCAAGCCATAGTTCTGGCACAGCTGTTCTTGAAAAAGACCAGTTTCTGTCAGAGCTCTCTCAGCCCCACCTACCTCACAGGATGTCTGTTGTGGGGAAAGGATGGGAAAGGCATTTGTAAGCCACTCTGAGACTCCTTTGGGTAGTGAAGGGTGGGGTATAAATCCAATCTCTTCTTCTTCTTCTTCGTTGTGGCTAGGTCTATTTAAGGAACTTGAAGGAAAGGAGAACTGTGCCTACCTTGAAACCATTACACTTCTGAACCATACTGAAACTATTACGCTGTCATACTTCTAAATAAACTCTATTTATGTTTCAAGTAAAAACAACTGTTTTATTTAGCTTAAAGGATCCCGTTACCTCAGAGTCACCCACACATGTTGAACATTCTGTCATTCTACTTGATATAACTAAGCCATCCAGTTCTTTGGGTTCAACTAAGCAGTCTAAAAGGAAGTGGAGGGGGGGGGAATTGATTAATTTGAAATGTGGCATCGGAGGAGAGTTTCACGGATACCATGAACCACTCAAAAAGTCAAGTAAGTGGGCTGTAGATCATCAAAGCAAGCCTAAACTCTTCCTAGAGGCTAAAAAGACTAAACTGAGGCTATCGTACTTTGGTCACATTCTGAGAAGACAAGACTCTTTGGAAAAGACGATAGTGCTGGGAAAAGAAGAAGGCAGCAGAAAAATAGGAAGACCCAACAGGAGATGGATTGACTCAATCAAGGAAGCCGTGGGTTCTCAGTTCGCAAGACCTGAGCAAGTCTGTTAACAAAGGACGTTTTGGAGGACATTAATTCATATGGTTGCCATTAGTCAAAAGTGACTTGACAGCACTTAACACACACACGCACACAAAGTCTAAGTCAAGAGCATTTGGTGGTAGTGAAAATAAGTGAGAAAGGCTGAGGAAGGCAAGGAGGCAACATAACCAGGGGTCATTTCCTGCAGGAGCGCACCGGAGCGGAGCTCCGGCAGTAAAGAGCCCAGGGGGCGGGCACATGCAACAAGCCCCACCCCCTGCTCCCAGCAGCCCTCAGTCAGACCAAGAACCAGCCAGGTAAGTTGCAGAGCCCCCCCCCCCGGTCCAAAACAGTCCAGTGGCACCTTTAAGACCAAGTTTTATTCAGGTAAAAGCTCTCCCTCCTCTGCGAGGACAGATCTGTATGTCCCCCCACCACCAATAGCTAGCAATCCAAAACAGTCCAGTGGTGCCTTCTAACACACTTCCAATGATGTCTAGGGGTGTGGCATATGCAAATAAATTATGCTAATGAGTTATGCTAATGAGCTCCTGCACCTCTTTTTCTACAAAATGACCCCTGAACATAACACACATCATCTGAAAACACTACAGAAGAAGAGGAAATTGGATTTATACCCCGCCCTTCACTACCCAAAGGAGACTCAGCGTGGCTTACAGTCTCCTTTCCCTTCCCCTCCCCACAACAGGCACCTTATGAGCAATGCTCCCTCTAAGCTGTTGAGTCCTGTGAGCAAAAATTCTACTTTGTGAGCTACTGGCATTAAAGTTGCGAGCAGGCAATGTGGCCACTGCATAAATTCTTTTGCTCTGAAAAAGTACCCGGACCTGTTTGAGCTTGTTTCCCCTGAAAAATAGCTGGCTAGGATCCTGTCGTAGACCAACAGAATAATAGTGTTATGTAAATAGCCTATCATTGAGAGTGAGGTGTGTTTGGGGTGTGGTGTTTGCATGCTTAAAAACAGGGCAGATGCCCAGGAGTTTGTCTTTTAGTGTTCCTGAAATCACTTAATAAAGTAGAGCTGTTTCACTGCAACGTGTCCAGAACCCAGTATTTAACAAGAGCCATCCTTCCTGAGCTGTGTGAGCCAGAGGCTAAAAAACTGTGAGCTAGCTCACACTAACTCAGCTTAGAGGGAACACTGCTTGTGAGGTAGGTGGGGCTGAGAGAGCTCTTTCGAGAACTGCCCTTGAGAGAACAGCTCTGAAAGAACTTGTGACTGACCCAAGGTCACACCAGTAGCCTCATGTGGAGGAGTGGGGAATCAAACCCGGTTCTCCCAGATTAGAGTCTGTTCTCCTAACTGCTACACCAAACTGGCAGTCTCAGAAAGGGGTGAAACATTACGGTCAGTTTTTCCAAAAGGCCAGGTGTTTCCTAGTGACTGCAACAGCCTTTCCCCTGCGTTCCTGTCTTGCCTGGACAC
>NW_015160345.1:115592-115693 GCF_001447785.1 Gekko japonicus
TCAAGCCCTGCCACCTCCAGTTTAAAGGATCAGGGAGTAGGTAATAATGGGAAAGACCTTGATCCGAGGCCCTGGCTCACTGGTAGGACATCTGCTTGGCA
>NW_015160346.1:0-7952 GCF_001447785.1 Gekko japonicus
ACCTCAGTGGATAGGGATAGACAGGAGGACTTGGGATGAGGGTCTTAACTGATGGGCTAGACAACGCAACCAAAAACGGTAGAAAATCTAACTTCTCAGTATACAAGAACATATCTTGCAAACCCACTAACTAAATAAAATATGAAATGTTTAAATACTATAAAATCTATCATAAATATAAAGCAAAATATAGTCTACCATTCCATTAAGATTCTAAAGGCAAGGTGCCACCACTGAGAAAGCCCTGCCTTTAGCTGCCACCTGCCTCACCTCAGTGGATAGGGATAGACAGGAGGATTTGGGAATAGGGTCTTAACTGATGGGCTAGACAACACAACCAAAAAAGGTAGAAAATCTAACTTCTCAGCATACAAGAACATATCTTGCAAACCCACACACTAAATAAAATATGAAATGTTTAAATACTATAAAATCTATCATAAAAATAAAGCAAAATATAGTCTACCATTCCATTAAGTGATGTTAAGGTCAAAATAAAACCTTCAGAATGTCTGGAAGTATATCCTAAACACTGCTGAAGTTGACTTCATCTGCTAGTGCTGAGCAGTCAAGCATTCCACTGAACTGGATTCATCCAAGCCTTGAAATCACTTAGTGGAATAACAGATTGACCGTATCTCACTCTGCATTTATGATCTCTTTGAAGAAATTCAAAAGATGCTTTAACAGGAGCATCTGTTTGTGTGTTTGCATGATATATCTGAGGGTGCTCTGACAGACAATGAAATGACTTGTTGCCCTGTATCCAGCTAGAATTACTGCAATGGTGCATACAGTACAAAGAATTAAAAGAACAGTTAACTCTTGTCATACAACAACTTCAAGATGTTTAATCTTTTGTTTTTCATCAAACGATCAGTGACGGCGTCAAGGTGAATGGAAGATTTCTTTTTCAAACAACGGTTTTAATTCTGCATCCGTACATAACACAGTCCAACAGTGGACTCTCTTCAATTCCACGATGCTTCAAGAGTTCTTGACAAACGTATGCACCATTGCAGTAATTCTGTGTATTGTATCATCATACTGCTGCCCCTTTAATTGTTATATCCCTGTATATCCCTGTATCCAGCTAGGACCAGACATTAGAATTTTTAGATTCTAGACTGAATAACATTCCCATTACATACTGCACCCAGCCCCTACCAGGATCCAGTGTTCCCTCTAAGATGAGTTAGTGTGAACTAGCTCACAGTTTTTTAGCCTCCGGCTCACACATTTTTGTCCTAGCTCAGGAAGGATGGCTCCAGAGCAAACTGATTTATGCAGCAGCCAAATCGCTCGCTCACAACTTTAATGCCAGTCGCTCACAGAGTAGAATTTTTGCTCACAAGACTCCACAGCTTAGAGGGAGCATTGCCAGGATCCCTTTACCCCCTTAGATGAGGGGACCACCACTCAGCTGATTTAGCTTGGCATCCCTGAGAGTATTACTTCACTCATCCACAGTCTTTTCAACCGACTGGGCAGTCTTACCCCTCTCTCTGTGCCTTCTAGCTCTCAGATCTCGATGGACTGCCAGTAGCATATCCACTCTACCCCGCAGTCCCCAGACGCCTTCTGTGCTACTGCCTGTTGCTACTAAGGTCCATTGCTTGTTGTTCATGTCTCCCTCACGGCCATTTATTCTCAGGCATTTTGTCTTTCCTGCCCTCTATGCCATTTCCCAGCAGCAGCAGAGGTATGAATGCCAAGGCCTTCTCTGAAGAAGAAAACGCTAATGCAAAACTGCTGCACAGGAATGTGATAGACCAGGGAGGAAAGTATGTCCTGAACAGCAGTAGCTCAGAACATTTTGCTCTTACCAAGCGTGAGGTGAAAGCCTGAGGCACTGGCCAGCCCCAGAGGAGTAGGAAGTGGGGTATGGATGATGCTCATCTTCACCTACCAGCCCCACCCACTGCTATTCATGTTCGAGACAAACCACTGGCAACCATTGTTTATTCAAGTACAACTTTCAAATATTCTCACCACTCATTTGCCAGCACATCAGCATTTTCAGAGCTGGACACTGTTTGCTTTTAGTGTACTTAGGTCAAAAAAGTTAAATTTCACTCCAGTAGCACCTAAGAGACCCACAAGATTTTGGAGACAAACCACTGGCAACCATTGTTTGTCCAAGTACAGCTTTCAAATATTCTCACCACTCATTTCAGGGTATTAGTTTTTCCCTTCATCAAAAAGATTACCTACCAGCCCCACCCACTGCTATTCATGTTCGAGACAAACCACTGGCAACCATTGTTTATTCAAGTACAACTTTCAAATATTCTCACCACTCATTTGCCAGCACATCAGCATTTTCAGAGCTGGACACTGTTTGCTTTTAGTGTACTTAGGTCAAAAAAGTTAAATTTCACTCCAGTAGCACCTAAGAGACCCACAAGATTTTCAGGGTATTAGCTTTTCCCTTCATCAAAAAGATTACCTACCTTGTGATAAACTCAGTAAGGAACATGAGTGGGAAAGTTGCCACCTACTGCTTGGGAAGGTACAGCAAAGAGCAAGACTGCTGTGAACCGGGCATCATCTATACCCATCATTAAACACGACAGTTGAGCAGCATAAAAACATACTATTGGCCGGCCTGCCATTTTGTCCAACTGCACTTCTGTTCTTTCAAATCATGTCAAACTATTCTGGACATCACTTCTCCTCTTCTTTCCTATGTGGGCTTGAAAACCCACGTAAATAAATAATCAGATTATCTTACTGCAGAAATACCAAACATGAGCGTCAGCCCTCAAAGAATGCTGAAAGAGCAAAGGGAAAGGATATGGCTTGTGATTGGTGCCACGGATCATCAAGAGCTCACTGACTAGATAGGGCTAAGAGGTTAATGGGATGCGGCACATTCATCTTCCTTCCTTTGATTTCAGCTCAATAGCTGGACTGGGAGATATATGCAACGTAACAGAGTGTTTGCAAAACAAGAAGTACCGGCTTCTGCTTAGCAGCACAGAGTGAGCCCTTTTTGGGTAGCTGTTCCCTTCAAAGATTAAATTAAATCAAACTAAGAGTCAAGTCATCAGAGGACGTATTTTTGGAATGGTGTCAGGAGAAAGAGGATTAACTGACACACAATGAAAAATATAGCACTTTAAAAAAACAGGCTTGGAGAATTCCATCTACTGTGATTTTATGAGCAAGGTTAATGTGGTCCATCTGCAAACACAGAGCAAATAGTAATGGGATATTGAAAGACGACTGCACAGTCATTAGCTAAGGGTTTTTTGGGGGAGGCACTAGCACAACTGTCTTTATGTACAGGTTCCACAGTTCTTCAATTGTTCATGCCATGAAAGGCTAATTTCACTTAACTCCTGTGTCTTCCGCCTAAGTGATTAGTGGAAGGAAGTACTGAGCGAAGCTTGCCTAAATCATCCTTATCCTTCCTAGCTGGAAATTCATAACTGGGGATGGGTGGGGGTGGGAGTAGATCCAACCCCTAAGAACAGAAACCCATTGGTACACTGATGACACAGATTCTAAAGAATAAATACATGGGATTATCTTTTCATCCTATCTCCTCTTCCAGTACATGAGAAGTCACACCTTCTTCAGCCAGGCACACCTCCAGAAAAGAACATATGACAAATGTGCAACAAATTGTCCTCGGGAATCTATCTTTTGTCAAAGAATACTTCCCTTGCAGAACACTGCCTCTATGCTACGTGGTGAGTAGCAACCGGCAATCATTGCAACATGGAATTCACTATCAATCCCTCAGTGCATCAGAATGAAGAAAGGGTGAAGGAAAAAAACTTCTCATGTTCACATTATTTGGGTTCTCCATACATGGATGGTAAGCTATCATTTCCCATCTAACAGGAGGTCTGGGGAAAGAATTCAGCAGTGTCATCCTACACAGAGTTACACCACTGAAGTCAATAGGCTTAGAAACAGGGGAGGATTGGCCATTAAGGCCACCATGAAGAGTCTGGAGTTACCACAACCCAAGAGCCATCCCCACCAAAGGGGCAGGAGTGAGCTGGAGCCATGTGGAAGAAGATGTTCACCATGGTGAAGGACAAACCCATTCAGCCCACCCTGGCCTGGCCTTGTCAAAGGATGGGATGGGCCTGCCTGGCCTTACCCTGCCCAGCAAGGACAGGTCAGGCCTGACCAGCCTCACCCTGCTCAGCTGCCCAGCTTGGCCGGGCACCTCCTACTTGAAGCTGGGTAGGTGGGCTCTCCTTCCCTCATTTGGGTGGGACCATTCCCCCTACATCAGCCCCTGGCTTACAAAGCTGTAATCAACTAGGATTGTACTACTGAATTCTTGAGTTAAGCGTATTATGGGAACTGCTATATAGGATTCAGCTGGAAAAGTACTTCCCAAATCACTTCAGCAACTGGTTAATGGGAGTCTCTCAGTTTTAAAAACTAGGTAAAATACATAACCCCTTCCCATTTCAAGCCCCTTCCATTCCCACCAGTGCATAGGGTGCACAAACACCAGTTTCCAGTATGTGAGCGTTCTGATCTCTGCTCATAACCTTCCCCCCCCCAAGTTAATAATCTGCAATTTAGCGGAGTTGCTACTAACCAGAAGTGGCCACTGCTAGAAATGCATTAACATGGAAAGTTATTCTGCGTATCTGGAATTCCCAAGTTATTGAACATATTGTCTTACCATAGCTGTCCATCCTGTCTCAAATGAAACTTTGAAAAATACAAATATATTTGAATGAACAGAGGCTTTTTAAACTGAATGCATACATAAGCTCCAGCTCGCAGAATAAGCTGCAAAGAACTTTACAGTTGTATTTCGCTTCACTGTCACAGAATGAAAAGTATTGGAAGGACATGAGAATGTTTCGGTTCTTTTTCTTTGATGTGTATGGAACACCATAATCAAACTATTATTATGAATAGATAAATTCTGTGGCTGGGACCAGTGCTCCCTCTAAACTGTGAAGTCTTGTGAGCAAAAATGCTACTTTGTGAGTTACTGGCATTAAAGTTGTGAGCAAGCGATTTGGCTACTGCATAAATTAGTTTGCTCTGGAGCCATCCTTCCTGAGCTAAGATAAAAATGTGTGAGCCGGAAGCTAAAAAACTGTGAGCTAGCTCACACTAACTCATCTTAGAGGGAACACTGGCTGGGACCACAGCATGTAGGAAAATGGAAACAAACCATTCCACAAACCATCACAATATCAAGGCCCCCTTTTATTTAAAATGTATCTTGGCTTTGCAGAAGATTTCACGATATAGAAGAGATACAATCTGGAGGCGTGTAGCCATCAGCGTTGAAAGGATCGTCATTCACGGAGAGTTCTTTAGTCATTCATCAACAAAGCTAAGAGGATTCTCACTCAAGAGCATGGACTATTTAGAACTGGAATATTCTCTAATGCGATATTGGAATTTTTTAAAATGAATTCTTGTACATGCATTAAATTCTAGTATATTGTATTGATATTAGATTACTTGAATACAGTTAGGGATCATTCAGATGACATTTGGGGAGATGGAAGAGTGAAATACTTGATTTGGAGCTCAGTTAACAATGAGTGACTTGTGCTGCTTTGTGACAGCCTTTGATGGGTTATAGTTTTGCCAGGTAATCAGGTTCAGATCTAGATGAATCAATACACATAGCCAGAATTCTGCTATCTAGGATGAAAGTCTAGAAGTACTTTTCTATAGTTAAAATATACCGTTTTTTCTTTTGAATGTGTGTTCCTTTGCCAAAATTTTGCTTGTGCTGGGGTTAAGAGCTACAGGGGGTATAAGCTATTGGAATTTGTAAGGTTTACCTTTGAGCAGTACAAGTCACTCGCTGTTAACTGAGCTCCAAATCAAGTATTTCACTGCAATAAAGGGGAGGCTCAAAATCTAAAAAACCCTGTTATTTGCAAACAATTATCTCCTTGTGACTCACCAGTTCCTACATTGTGAGCGTTGTTATAATTATGAACACATCCCAATCTCTGTGTTTGACAACAGCATCTAATACATAATCAAACTGAATAAGAGGTTTATGCCTGTTTAACACTAAGAAACCTCTCCTCATGAACACAACATCCTTTTCCAGGAGTGCCTATGACAGCACAAGGGAATGGAAAGCAGAAAAAACAGCCATTTGAGGATTGCTTTAAAAACCCAAGTAGGGAAGATGGAACTATGTACTTAGTTCTGAAGGCACAATTACATGATATGATACCCATGGGGACAACCAGGTGACACCACAGCCATTTTATTGCAAGAATCCTCTCACTATGAAAATGCCATGGGTGTCTAATCCTGCTTGGGACTGCAGCATGCGGGGAGGAGTGTCTTGTGGCTCCCCTCCTCATGGAGTTTTTCAAGAGTTAGCGTAGTGACCTCTGCTCTATGCCCAGATGTTCAACTCTTTTTATCCCTATCCCATCAAAAAGACCACCCACAGTTGCTTGTACCCTTGCTAAGAAAAATCTACAAGTATCTGGAAGAAAGTGCAGGAGAAAAAATATACCAATATCAGGAGAAGAGTTCAGAGTGCAAGAACAAAATGCTGGCATGTGATTATTGCTAGGTTTTACTATTTTTTCCTTATCTCATACATACACATACGTAGACCTTTATTGGCATAACACAGCAGCAAAGAGAACAATGAAACAAATAGAAAATAAATAGCACAAAGTAATAGATTATAACAATTTACACCAAGCTGCACCAACAAGGAATCGTTTTTATAAACTTCTCGGAAATAATAAACTCAGTTGAGAATATAGCAATTCTAAAAAATACAAGGGGGTTAAGGCTTGTACGCCCCTACCCTAAGCTTCCAAACATAGGCTAATAATTTGGCGATGAGGCCAGGCCACAAAGTGGGACCCCAGGAGGCCTGGAAGTCAAGGAGCACTGGGTTGTAAGGAAAAGGGGGGTGATCTCCCTTTGGTAGAAGAGGAGAGTCAGCTAGAGACTTCCTGCGAGTTTGATGTCCCTAGCCTGCAGGGGGCTACAACATCATGAACCTTATGAAATGAACTGGTTCTGTTAATGGAAAGGTCTGTTAAGGTTTGTGGTTCGTGGGGTGTCACGAACCACAAACCCGGATGAACCTCCATTTTCCTGGTTCATGCCCATCCCTAGTTAAGACCACAAATCCCCTATCCCTCTTCAGGTGAATAACTTACATGATATGGAAAATGAGTGATTCCAAGGCATTAGTGGAGTTCTGGAATAGTATGGTATAGCCCACTCTCATAACATTTCAGAAACTAAGCAGTGTCAGCACTTGGATGGGAGACCACCAAAGAAAGACTCTGCAGCAGAAGGTAATGGCAAACCACCTCTGCCCCAAGTTTCTTGTGGCTTGACATCACTTACATATGTAAGGTATTAGTAGAAATAAAGTGTTTTTAAAATAAGGGGACAAGGGCTCAGAGGAATGCTTTGGCACTTAACATTAAAGATAAGGAAACGCTTATAGTTTTCCTTATCTTTAATGTTAAGCGCCAAAGGTTCTAACATTTTAGCAGCATTTAAATTAAAAGTAATACCATTGTAAGACAATTTCAGCATCCTTTTATGGTTTTTCAGCATTAGAGAGTAGCACCGCTGCAAGTGATTTACAGTGCAATCCTAACCAGTTATACCTTTCTAAGACTTCAATGGGCTTGGAGGGCACTCCTAATCAGGTCTACTCAGAATCCTATTCTGGTCTATTCAATGGGGTTTACTCTCAGGAAAGTGTTCTTAGGACTGTATGGTCAGAAGGGTGTAACTGTATAGCCAGCATGGTGTAGTCATTAAGAGCAGTGCACTCTAATCTGGAGAACTAGGTTTGATCCTCCACTCCTCCACATGAAGCCTGCCCTGCCCTGGATAGCCCAGGCAAGCCCGATCTCGTCAGATCTTGGAAGCTAAGCAGGGTTGACTCTGGCAAGTACTTGGAGGGGAGACCTCCTTGGAATACCAGCAGTCCAGGAGGAGGGGCA
>NW_015160346.1:7984-41924 GCF_001447785.1 Gekko japonicus
ATGTAACTTTTATTCTTTAAAAGATTTGATACAGAAACCTTGTTCTTTTATTGCTTGTTTTCCATCTGTGCTCACAGAGCCTCCCGTCTCTGTACTTATTGACTACAGTTAATTTAGTTTGTTATTGGCATAATTGGACTTTCTTAAGTAATGCGTCTGTTCCATATCATGGTTTAGGATAGCTTTGTGCACTCCTGAGGGGAAAACCTTACTGACAGAGTGCTTTGAGGTTTCTAAACAAATAACATAGAAGAGAGGACGCAGGAACATAACTCATATTTATCCTAACAGGTTTGCAGTTGGTTTGCCTGCCTCTTAAGAACATCAGAAGAACCCTGTTGGATCAAACTCTTCTTAGGATTGTTCTCAAAGTCTGTTACAGCTAGCAATTATGCTTCTATAACAGGGCTGCCACTTGCCTAAAGAGAATTTTTTCCCCTAAACCTTTAATAGAAGCTCAATGGATACTTACCTCCATGCCATGAAAAGCTTTAGTTGCCCAGTTTTACACATTAAGTCTCGACCATAATTGGCTACACCTTTTTCACATAGCAGCCAACTAGCTGCACTGGAGGGCTAGCAAACAGGATACAGAGGCCAAGGCTTCCCCTTGATGTGGCCTCCCACCACTGGTTATTTACAGGCCTGTCACATCTGTATCTGAGAGTTTGCTTTACTCACCAGGGCAAGCAGCCATTGACGGACCTATCATTCATGCATCCACCCCTCCCCTACCTTTCCACTGGACAAGACTTACTTCAACCTAAGGAGCCTTCCTCCAACATAAGTGGCCCTTGAAGAGCCACTAAAGTTGAAGGAAGGCTCCTTAGGCTGGAGGAAAGCTCTGCAGAGAATGTTTGGATCTACCACACTGTCTCTTGCCATGCCTACATCACCACATGCAGCTCAGGGTACCAACCATGTCTGCAGCTAATCATAACTTTCCATGACATGGCATGGGGTTACATCTCTCTTGCTTCATATTGTGCACACTTATAACACACATGATGGGATGGACTTAGGTGACAGGAACCCCAAAGAGAGGGTGTTTTGACAGGAACCCGGGGGGGGGGGGAGTAAGTTGTGGGAAGTTTCGAACAAAACTCTGGGCTCTGCTCCAAGTCCTTACAAGTAGCCAGCTTCAAGACACAAATACCACATAGAAGCCTCCACTCTTGCAACTGGAGGATGCTAGTAAACTGCACCGCACACAGTTAAGCAATGAAGGGGGATTTCTGCCTCCAAGCATGACTTCTGGTAAGCTTCATCACAGCACTACATATACCTATTGTATACTGGCTTAATAGCCCTTCCTCCCACAATATCTGCAAGGATCGTCTCCCATGCAGGGAGGCCAAGGTAAGCAAGCACAGTACAGATAGTGGGGGACCCCTTGCTGTTACGGAAGAACAATTTCAGCATGATGCTAATGCAGTATCAGCATGGTGTCATGCAGATGCAATCTTTTGCAAATGGGAGACACGGGAAGCAAATGGGAGACACTCACTCTTGGGTAAGTTCCAGCTGCAGCACTAACCCGAGCCCCTGGATGCAGCCTCAGAGGAAACTGCAGACAGAGTCCTCAACTAAATGGGATGGGGATAGCTGGGTTCACTTCAGCAATGTGCCACGAGTTTTAAAAAGTACTTATCCATGGACTCCTTTAAACTGTGTTGAAGGGGCCCAATTCTACTTGGGACTACTGTCCCATGGGAGGAGGAAGGGATCCTGCCTCCCCCTGCACTATTTTTCCTCCCTGAAACAGCACCAAGGGCATGCAGGCAAGCAATGCTGTTCAGTGAGAAAAAACAGCATGGAGAGAGACAGAATCCTAGCCTCATGTCATGGTGGTCCCAATCAGAATTGGGCTCCTGCTATGCTACTGGGCAGGAACTCACTTTTTAAAATGGTGGCACATCCCCAGGACAAACCCATGGATGCTCATCACGTCTAGTTATGACCAGAGTTCCAACACAACCTGTTGGGTATTACAAGTTGAAAACACTCATTACATCTGGGGTTAAATGTTTGTTTATGTTACTCACAGGAAGTCACATGTTTTTCATGTAACCAATGTTCTTTAGCTGTAGAATACCCGGGAATTTTCTCCCTGATCTAGGAATTTGATTGGGACTAAAGTGTCAAGGTGTATTAGCATTTTATGGCTCTCTTCCCGTCTTTGTTTGGTGTTCTGAAGAAGAAGAAGAGTAGCCATAATCTCTCTCTTCTACTTTTGTCTTTGTAGAGTAAGGATGTAGGAGATTTTGCTCTGTTGTTATTTTCATCCCAGTTACCCTTCCCATGCTAGAATTTAGTAAAAACTTTATATTTTAATCACACATGGACTCTGAGTCTGAATTATTTCACTCCGGCACTCCTGGACCATCTTATCTCTGCTAAATACCATTTTTTTCAATATCTCACTATCACCCAACACAACCCAATGACTAGATATGTCCCTCAACAGGTGAATTTTAAACTGTGGAAACCCCCAAGGGGGAATGAAGGGATTTAGGAACTGGGAGAGCACCCTGAGCAAAGTGCCTCTTCCCGTTGCGGTTTCTTGCTGCTGCTAAACCTTACATACGTGTAACAACATGTGTCCTGTTGTCCGTGCCCTAGTGTCCGTGTTCCCACGAAGAGTTGCTTCTCAGGGCATTATCCCCCCCCCCTGTGGCCTGAACCCTTGTTTGGGAGAGGTCTTGGTTTATATGCAGAGGGAACCTGTGCCAAGTAATCTGCAACAGCATCTGGGTGACACAGCTGCCATCTTCGTAACATGGATGATGGCACCAAGGCTTCCTTCCCAATGTGTTGGCCTGTCGAAAGGGTATGTGCATGGACAGCAGGGGGTTCAAACCCCACCACCACCTGCAGAGCTCCCTGGAGTGTAGCAGGTACAGGATACCTGTGTCACATCATAGTCCTCCCTACAGCAAGGATGCTGTGCTTCCTTCCTTGTGTATTGCATGTGGGTAAGGCCGCGGTAGCTCAGAGGTTAAGATGCTGAGCTGCAGACTGGGTGGTCTGTAGTTCGGCAGTTCGAGACCTGAGTGCCACATGATGGAGTGAGCTCCTGTCTCTGGCCCCAGCTCCTGCCAACCTAGCAGTTTGAAAGCAAGAAATTGCAAGTAGATAAATAGGTACCGCTTCGGTGGGAAGGTAACAGTGTTCTGTGCGCCTCAGCATTTAGTCATGCCAGCCACATGACCACGGAAATGTCTTTGGATAGCGCTGGCTCTTCGGCTTGGAAACTGAGATGAGCACTGCCCCCTAGAGTCAGATTCGACTAGCTTTCGAGCAAGGGAAACCTTTACACCTTTACCTTAAGGGCATGCTAATGTCAGAGGCATGCTGGCATGGGCATGTGTTGGTTGGCTACTTCCATATCTAGATGACAGTGGGTGTCATTTTCATGTCATTCTGTGATTTGGAAGGTGTTGGAATAATTGCTACGGATTCCAGTGCCGTTGCTATATTCTTAGCTCCATAGTGCTGGGTCTTTTTATACATACCTGTTCTCTCCTGGGAGAGGATAGCTACACTGGAGTCACTCCAGCATAAACTTCACCAGCCTTAGGACTGCTCTGTCAACAACATACTTGGGGAATAATCCTATTTAGAATGCACTCAAAGATTTCACGAGATCTATAGGGATCTGAAAACAGAACCTCCAAGGATCCAGTTAGCACCAGAACAGCTGTTGAAAATCATACGTAGATACAAGCAGGAGTCGTTTCATAGAAAAAGAGCAAGGGAGGGGCCTGGCGGTGGACCTGCAAGGCCGGGGGGAGTGCAAGGAAGCCCCGCGAAGGCCCTCCCTGGCCCCAGGCAGGCAGGGGTGGGGAGAGGCAGGGAGGAAGCAACTTACTCTCACTCTTCTCCTGCCTCCTCCTGGCTGAATGAGGGCCGGAAGCAAACGGCCGGAAGCAGGGGGCGGGGCTTCGTCATGTGCCCCACCCCCGTACCTCTCCTGGGGGAACTAGGATCCCCCCCGAAATGACCTCTGGATACAAGAAATCTGAATTCACAGCCACTAAAAACAAGCAAACCAAAAAAACCCTCGTGCAATGTTTATTGACCATGTGAAAAAGATGATAGGCAGAAGATTGTTCTCCAGGACAGGCATCCAAGAAATCCAGCAACCTCATGAAAGTTTTCACTACAACAGACTGACAACCCCACAGGAATTTGTTTCTGTGGAAGGAACCATATTTAGCTGTATCATGTGGAAGCCCATCAGCCTCACAAACGTTTCTGCAGTGAAGGATGAACGCTGCAAGAAAGATTTGGATATCTTGCACCTTTGCATTCCACGCCCCCTCAGCAAATATTCTCCATTCTGCACCCAGCCCCCATGCATGCATGATCTAGAACTGTTGTTTTCCTGTGGAAAGCGGGGGGGGGGGGGCACAAGAGAAAGGTCACTTCAAAATGAATCAATGTATACAAATAAAACTGCCCATTACCAAACATTAAGGCTGAGCTAAGCGCCAGTATTTCATGCTGTTGTGTCTGACTGCATCAGCTATCTATAATGCAAAGCCTTAACATTTAACATTGAAAGTTTAAAGACATAAAAGTGCCAGTCAGAGAAGCCATTCCAGTTAAAGAATGAAAATACTGAGAGTGAAAGTACACCCAGTGGTGTGGCTTATTTTACTGCATCGCAATATCACTAGTCTGCCTTTCTTATCAAGACTCAAGGCAGCTGCAACACTTAAGAAGTTTTTTAAAAGTATATATTCTACAAACAAATACTTAGCAAAAATTAGGAAAGCTCAATTTGGAAACTGGCATCTCAGATAATAGCCCAGGATCACAATGTCTGAGAAAATCAGGCAGGTATTTTCAGAAAGTGTCACTTCCCTCTGGAATTAGGATGTGTTATTAGAATACAATGCAAATCTCTCAGAAGACAGTGTACACAACTGTTCAAAGGTTCTCTCTCTCTTAAATTCAATAGGAATCTTGACAAATGCAGTCATACTTCTTGATGAATCCTAATCTAGTAATTTCACACTACCTTTGAAGGTCTTTTGTTAAAGAATTATTTTTTTAGATCACTAACACAGTACCTGGGAGGGTGAAATATTCTCCCATTGGTTTCTGAATAATATTTTCAGTTTTTAGGAGTGTGGCAAGTGGAACAACCTGAAGCGGAAAATGGAACAATCTGGAACTACAATACTGGACGCGACAACAACTTTTAAATAAAGGACTAACTAAAGTGTCTAATTGTTGGCACTGTAACTTACAGGACAAGTCTCTTAAACATATTCTTTGGGCCTGTCTAGTTATTCAGTCTTTTCGGGCGGAAGTAATTACCCATATCAATTTTGTATTAGAGTACTTATTGATCTTTGAGGATGCCTATGTACTTTTAAACTATTTTGTCCATCTCCTGGAGACTAACTGATGGTCAACAAAAATGGACCCTCCATTCCCTTAACATTGCTAAAAGACTTATATTACAACACTGGAGAGATAAATGCACACCTCCAGTAATCCAATGGACGGAGGACTTTACAACTTCATCAACATTTGAACGTAGAGCACAAAGATAACAATTGCATACGAACATATTTTTAGATATCTGGAAACCTTTTATAGATGCCTATCTGTAGACATGCCACCACTGTTGTTATACAAATAAAACTGCTTTGGTCTGTTTGGGTGATTTGATTTGTTTATGGATTTTGGTTGTTTTTATGATGGATTTTAATTGTATTTATATATGCATTTTATGTAAGCCACCCTGAGCCTGCCTCGGTGGGGAGGGCGGGGTATAAATCGAATAAATAAATAAATAAATATAAATAATTAAAATTTAAAAATTTAAAAGGCTGAAATTATTCATGTAGTTAAGATATGCTCTGGGGAAAACACACAACACTGAAGGAAGGTGAACCTACTTTGTCACCAAGGTTTATTTCTATGGGGTGCCCTTTCACTCATAACTGCCTCCAAAACTCCAGAGTTGCAACAGGACTTCGAATACTTTCCAAAAGCCACCACCCCAGCCATCCCAGCCACCCCACCCCATCCCCAGCATGAAGGCTAAGACCACCCCTTTGTCATTCGGACCTGGAAATCTTCATTTTCATCTTCATAACTTAAAGGCTTGGCTACTGTGAACAGGATATGTGTGGGATTCTACTTTCCTGGAGGCACTAACTAAATCAAAACAGGGAAGGCTGAAGAAAATATAGGTGCTTTTCTTTTTTAACTGTAATGTTATTTACATCAGATATATTTTTAAAAGGTTAAATGTATCTTTAATGTAAAGATACATTAAATGTATCTTTAAAAACAATCAAGTTTAAAATGGACTTGGGATGGAATACAAGCATGTTAAAAGTCTAATTAGGTAAAAGGTAAAGGTTCCCTTGCTCGAAAGCCAGTCGAATCCGACTCTAGGGTTGCGGTGCTCATCTCTGTTTCCAAGCCGAAGAGCCAGCGCTGTCCGAAGACGTTTCCGTGGTCATGTGGCCAGCATGACTAAACACCAAGGCGCACGAAACGCTGTTACCTTCCCACCAAAGTGGTACCTATTTATCTATGTGCAATTTCTTGCTTTCGAACTGCTAGGTTGGCAGGAAAAGTCAAATTAATGAGCTCTTAAAAACTAATTCAAGACCCTCTGTCAAAACACCTGGGGGAAAGCCTGCTCTTCTATACAAAACTACACAGTATCTGACTTTAGATCAAGCATGCCATTTATTGTAATGCTAAATTAGGAATATTTATGGCTATATAAACCAGGCAGCATGGAAAGGTATTTTTCTCATCATGAAGAGACACTTCACTCTATGCCTTCCCAGTTTGCATTTCTGGGAAGAACTTGGCACTGAAGTTATGATCCAAAGATCAGTTGCCAAATCCAGCTTGGGAAATTCCTGGAGGCCTGGGAGTGGTGCCTGGGAAGGGCAGAGTCTGTGGAGGGGGGGAAGCTCAGAGTGGATGTGATGCCATACAGCCCACCACCTGAACCTGCCATTTCCTCCAGGGAACTGATCTTAGCAGTCTGGAGATCAGTTGTAATTCCGGGAGAACTTCTAGGTCCTACCTGGAAGCTGGAAACCCTCGTTTCTACTGGCCCAGTGGAATTTTTGACTTTTCCTCCATCGTACAAGCTCATACTCATGGAATATAAAAATCCACTTTTGAAACTTTCCTCCATTTCAGAAAGGTGCTGTGGTTTAGCACAGGGCCACCCACCCCAATACTGAAGTTATCTCCAGTTCCAGTGCCGGTTCCAGGTTTCGACAGTGCGGCCAGGGCTCCACTTCTGTTCACCACCAGTTCCCCATCACGGCTCCGTTTCCTTCCACCCACCCACAGGTCCATCATCCGACTGTGCAACACACACAAACTCTCCCACTGCTCACACTCACAAGTTCCTCCATGCCCTTTCCATGACAGCGCTGTGGCCCTCAGGAGTGACACTGCTGTGTGCCACCCACATGCACTTCCCCATCCATGCTGGGAAGCTGGAAGCATGGGGGGTGGAGCCCTTGCAAGCAAATAGGAAGAGAAGGGCACATGAACAGGTGACATGGGACATGCATGGGTAGGGGGATCACTGACAGTGGACCCACCCAGAAATGGTGGGCCCCACAGTTGCTCCACCTTAGGGTATGCTGACGCCAGCACTGTCCAGTTTACAGAAGAAGGCTCATGCAACTTTTGATTCTGGTATTAATCTTCAATAAAGCAAGTACTTGCTTGGTGCATGTGTGTGTGTGTACACAAAGAGCCAATAATAAATCTATTCATTTCAAAATTGTTCTCTTGTGTTTTAAGATGATACAATCCTGTAATAGAAAATCAAAGATTTTGGCGTAAGCTCTTGGATAGTGTAAGACTGTGTAGCTAAACACACTGTATTCTAATTCTTTCAGCAACCATGTTTGTTCAAGAAATCAAAGACCATTTTGTTATTTTTAAGTCACTAACAACATAATACTATACAGAGTAACTCCGATCTAAACCCACGGGGTTAACCTGGAGGAATTCTGCATGGGATTACACTGGAATTTGCATCAAACTATCCTTGACCACAATAGCCTATCTGCTGACAAAGGCAACTGCTCTGAACTCATTAAGTATGTCAAAGTTTGCACTAGTTTCCTATATCTTTACAATTCTTCTAGGGCACAATTCCAGGAGATGGATCTACAGCCACTGAAGTTACAGGAAGGCAACTTGCTCAGTCAGATCACGGCTGTATCAAGGTCAGTGTTGCCTACTCTGATCAGCAGGGGCTCTCTGGAGTCTCAGGCAGAGATCTTTCACATCACCTACTAACTTATCCTTTTAACTGGAGATGCTGGAACTTTCTGCTTGCAAAGCAGATGCTCTGCAGCTGAGGCATGGCCCCTCCCACAGCCACTGCACCGGAATCATTAGTAATTATGCTGACACCCGCCAGAGTGTTACGACGATGCTCTGCCAGCTGTATATGGAGGTAGCCGGTTAATACATGCCAGTGACAGCACACCTCTCTGACATCACCGTGTGCTCACCCATACACAGAGCACAACAAGGAAGAAACACAAGAAATACAGCATGGTGCAGGGGTTAGAGTGTTGCACCAAAACGCGGAAGACCGGGTTTCAAATCCCCTTTCTGCTATGGAAGCTCACTGGATGACCTTGGGCTTGGGCACTCTCTCTCAGCTTCACCTATTGCACCGGGCTGTTGTTTATGGTGGATATTGTAACTCTGCAAGCAAGAGGATCTGTGGAGGACACGGTGAAGCGAATTCTCTCACTCAGGTCCACTCTGGCAGTTGGCCCCACCCTCTCCCTGGTTAGATGTCGAACCTCTTTGGCCATTGCTTGCCTTCTGTTTCATCTTATATAGGACCTCTTTTCTTCCCTCTTACCTGGGCTTGGAGTGGCAGCAGGTTAACCTTTTTGAAGTTGATTTGTTCGCAACACGTTAAATGTATCTATATGAATATGGCATGTAAGATGTGCTTCTATTTTGTAAGTAAAATTTCTTTCTCTTGTTACCACTGGAGTCAAATCATCTTTGTAATTTGCCTGAACAGCATTTTCCCCTTAAACGGGAAACGTGGAGAATCGAGGATACTGTGTAAAGCTTCTGTGCTTCCAAGTCAAATGATCTTTCTTCTAACATTTAACTCGCTAGTTTAAAGGATAAAATGGAGGAGGGGAAAATGATGTTGTAAGCTGCATCAGGGGCCAGGCCCATGGGAAGGGGAAGTGGGTTATAAATATCTAATTAAATAAATAAAATACTACCTAATCCTATAACTGGAGATACTATGGACTGAACATGAGACACCTGTGTGCAAACTGGATGCTCTGCCACAGGGACACAGCCCCTCTCCACAGTGTCTTTTTTCTGGAGATTTGCCAAAATCTAAGCACGAGTTTCTATTGGAATCATTGATGCGGATCCAACCAACGTTTCCACTGATGAAAAATGGAGGAAGGGTCCCATCTGACAACCCCACAAAGGTTATGCTACAGATTATGGGTCCTACATGGAAAGAAACCATGTAAGACAGAAGTCTGTAAAAGGGTGAGGGGCCAAGACTGAGTGGGAAAGCTGGTTGGATCCACCCCAGTGTAAAGACTTGTTGACTAGAGTTTGGTGGATGGAGAGTGGCATTTTACTG
Source organism: Gekko japonicus (assembly GCF_001447785.1). Taxonomy (NCBI): domain Eukaryota; kingdom Metazoa; phylum Chordata; class Lepidosauria; order Squamata; family Gekkonidae; genus Gekko; species Gekko japonicus. The sequence continues at coordinate 17,637 of NW_015160346.1, forward strand.
TGCTATACTTTTTTTGTATGAGTTCATAAATTTGGCTATGCCAGCGTGTTTTGGTTGAAGAATGCTGGTTTCTTGTCATAGTAGAAAACATATTTTTTTAAAAAAAGGAATAAAATAAATTACTGAGTGGTAGCCAATGACTGGATTTTCTGGCCTCCCCTCTCTGGTGGCAGACCACTGTTCCCAAAAATGCTACCTGCCCAACTCGGTTCAGGGAACCCACAGTTGGTAGAAGGAATGATGACCTTCACTCAGGAAATAGCTGGTCAAGAGTCAATACAGGCCACTTCAACCACACAGCAGTCTAAAAAACAATGACAATAGCTTGGATCCTAGTCTGACCCTCTAAGCATGACGCTGCACTGGGTCTCAACTAACCATACTTTGTGGAGGGGCCCACATCTGGATGATCACATTAGCTATAAAAACTAGTTACAGTGTTCATCTGAATGTGGCCCTTCTGCTAAGTATGGTTAGTTGAGAGTCAGTGCAGCATCGCGCTTAGAGTATTAGACAAGGATCTGGGAGACCCAGGTTTGAATCCTCACTCTGCCACGGAAGCTCACTGGGTGACCTCAGGCCAGTCACACACTCTCTGCCTGACCTACGTCAAAGGGTTGTTGTGAGGATAAAAAATGGAGGAGAGGGAAACAATGTAAGCTGCTTTGGGGTCCCCATTAGGGAGATAGTGTATAAATGAAGTTAATAAATAAGCTAAAGTATGTCAAACCAAGATTTGAAACCATGGCTTGAAGTCAATTTATTAAATAGAGGTAGGCTATTTCCACATGGTGACAATTCCCCGTGTGGTTCACGTGGTTGCTATAAATGAAGAGGCATTTGGTCTGGAAGTGAAGCATTTGGTATGGCAGTTTTCCCACACTCTCCTTGTCCACCCTCCAGACTGCCCTCCCCATACCAGTGGAGAGGGTTGTGTTTTTTTAAAACCCAACTGCTAAATGTCTACAGTGCAATGGCATTATAATGGCCTATTGCCAGGATCTACTGGATCCTCTGAATTATTTACTTATTTATTCGTTCATTCAATTTATACCCTGCCCTCCCCACGAAGGTGGGCTCAGGGCGGCTTACACAACATTTCATAAAAATACAATTAAAACCTATATAAACATATAACATAAATAGCAATCAATTAAAACACAATTAAAACACTGGAACAGTATCAAGTAAAACAAGAATTCCAAGCTTTCATTTACTAAAAAAGTGGAGTCTCTAGCCCTTTCTTCTTATATCTATGCAATTACGTAGCAATTGCCATTTTATAAGAAAGCCCAAAGAAGTCCTCCAGTGTTGGTGTGGGGGGCAGCAGTTCAGCAGTCCATCCTGTCCACCAAATGGCCTTTGACTGCTATCTTTCCAAATAGATTATATCAGACCAGATTTGGGAAAGCAAGGGAAAACCCAGAGAATGGATGATTAGAGAATAACATCCTGTGGATGCTCAAAAACAAACAAAGAACCCTCCATTTTGGATGCCAAATTAGAACAAAACGTCAATTTGGGAGCAACCTATTCTGGCTTTGACAGCATGATGTATGAATAAGGACATCCTTGCTCAATTCTGGCTCTCCTGCTGCTGGACACATAAATCTCCGTGGCTAGAGAGACGTCTGGCCAGAAATCAATATCAACATTCCTTGCCTTTCCCTGGTTCTACCTAGAAGCCTCCCTGACCGAAGGAATCAGCATTTGTTAGGCAAACCAGGAACCAAATGGTTGCCTGTGAACGGAATCCTGGTTTCGCAAATTAACAAGTTAGGATGAACCATGATTTTCTGTTCTGCCTGAATCGAGAAATGTTTTTATTTGAACCCCGTCCCAAACCAGTAAGCAACGGGGAAGTCCTCTATTGAGGTGTGTGGTCTTTTGGTATCTAATTGTCAGATGTGTCAGTGCTGAACCAGGACATGGGTCCCCAACCTTCTGTGCAAGGATAACATGGCTGCCAGACGAGGTGGAGCCAACAATAAATGTCAGGGACTAGTAACTCTAATAGTAACTGTTCAATGTTACAGGCAGAAGCTGTTAAACAGGATGCCTTTATAAAAGAACATATTGTTTAAAAATGCTTCCTTGCATGCACACACATTAATGCAATGAAGATTCTTGTGCTGTGGTGGCAACTGGTGCTGAAGCAACTTTCTAAAAGTTTGCACAACCAATCCCACGCCTAGTGGCTAATTAGAAGCCCAACCCGGCCTTGCCCACTTTCTAAAAACACTTGGCTGGCACCAGGAAAGGAGACCCCCCCCTGAACTAGGGTCTAGGACTGGGAGACCTGGATTTGAATCCCAACTTGGCCACAGAAACTCACTGGTGGCCTTGGGTCTGTCATTCTCTTTATACAACTTTGTAAGGATAAAAGGGAAGTGGGGACCACTGATGTTGTAAGTACTCTGGAGTACAAATATCTAAATACCTAATATAAAAAACCTAAGCCTGTTAGCAGGAGCCAGTGTCTCCTTCACCCTGTCATCCCTGCACAATGCAAATTACTGAACAGTCCTCGCTCCTTACCAGTGACTGCAAGAATGGATCAAGACAAATTAGGTTAAAAACCCATTTGATTATGGCAGGGCAGCACAGATTTACTGATCTTCCTAGCAAACTATCTGTTATTTCTACAACTGAGCCCGGTTACAGCTCTAGCCTATGTTTAATCACACGCAAATCTCAACAAGTTTACTGAAGATTTAGTATGCAAAATATGCAGCAGCCATGGGGAGGGGCCATGGCTCAGTGATAGAGCAGCAGTGACAGAGCATCTTCTTGGCATGCAGAAGGTCCCAGGTTCAATCCCTGGCATCCCCAGTTAAAAGGACCAAGTAGGAGGTGATGTGCAAGCCCTTCACCTGAGACCCTGGAGAACCGCTGCCAGTCAGAGTAGGCAATACTGGCCTTGATGGACTAAGGTTCTGATTCAGTATAAGGCAGTTTCATGTGCATTCATGTGCAAATGACCCAGACTAGCCCAAGCTAGTCACAGCCTGGAGGCTAAGCAGGGTCAGCCAGGGTCAGTACTTGGGTGGGAGATCACCAAAGGAAAAATAGGGTACTGCTATACAGAGGAAGGCAATGGAAAACCACCTCTGCCTTGAAAAACCCGTGAGGCAAAATGCATGGTTACAACTTGAAAGCATATCATCATCATCAAGCAAAAGTCCTAGTATGAGGCACTGTTTGTTTAAAACTGGGGAGGCACAGATTTAACTCCCCCAATAACCATGAAGCTCATGAAGGATGACTTCAGCATAGCCTACCTCACAAGACTGCTGTGAACACAAAATGGATGAAAGGGGAAATCCTGTGTGTTGTTATGAGTTCCTTGGAGAAAGAGCACATTTTTTTAAAGAAATGACAGAGAGAAAGGATAGCATCTGAATCTGTGCACTCTTACTCAGATTAAGGAAGCATAAACTAGATTGTGGTTTTAGTTCCATTAAGACTAAACTGAGTTTTAAGTATGCTATATCATATGGCTCATGCATCACACAGAAAGAGTTCTTAAACTTGAGAAACCAATGCAATAAATTTGCCGATAAAATTCTGACAAGAAGCAAGTGTAATATGATCATCTAATATCATATTACAGATGAGCAGATATTTCCCTTTAAGTATGAAGGGGGGGTTGCTGTTGTGGAACCAAGCTGTAACATGTTGCAGTGGAATGTTTGCTCAGAGACACTGAGACGCATATGTGTTCTACTGGATACATGGATATTGGGCATGAGCATTCGGGAGGGGCAGGGCTTTCAATGGGTAGAGCAGCCCCCTCCATACACACTCTAAACAACAGCAAACATTTACAGAGATCTAAAGTTATCTGAAAGGCTGACGAACAGGTAGCCTGCATGAATGCCAAAACCACAGCAAACAGCACTAAGCAAAAACTACCAAACGGGAAAAAAGAATGCAGCATTACCCACTAGGAAAACCCAGAATAGCAGAAACAAAGCAATTCCTTGATTAGGACAAAGTTGTAAGCGCAAAGTAGTAGTAAATAAGCCTTTAAAAAAAGTTTATTAGAACTCTCCTTAAGAAGCTAAGCAACCCCCCCCCCCTCACAGCGAGAGGAAGGGAGCAGCAAAGACACTGGCCAACATACACACCTGTGCCACATTGACACTATCTTAGTGCACACTTCATGAGAGATAAAGAAATTGCATTTGTATCTTACTGATAAAGAGGGGTGAGGCAGATGGAGAGAGGTTCAGCCCTGCCTTTTCTCTGGCTCTCTTCTGTCATTTTTTCCCTGTGCCACCAGGTCCTCCAGGAAACATGGACTCTACTGCTTAGCAACCAAAGAGGAAGACATGGGTTGAACGCACATCCATCCTCACCTCTCCGCAGTATACCAATTCAGACCTGAGACCAGGGTCCCTCTGCCCCCCCGCCCCCTTTAAAAATGTTAATTCTTTAAAACTTTCATTCTTCTTTCCACTTTGCCATTTTCAGTCTCAATCTACCCCCACCCTCTGAGATACCGGGGAAGGAGGGAGGAGGCAGAGACAGATCACAAACGGAGAACGTTTTCAGAAAACTTTGTTGTCGTCTTAAAAACAAAACCTTCCCAAGTGAGGAGTCAAGAGGGACTCAAGAGGGCACCCTGTTCTCCCCCCAACAACAAAAGAATCAGGACGACTTTGGTTTTTGTCAGTCCCGCCGGGCACTCCATCAGCCAGATTTCGCACTTTGAGAAAAGCCAAGCCTCGTCCTCACGGCTTCCTAGACACGCATTCATTCCCAAAAGTGCACGGAAGACCTACTGAACTGATAAGGAAGCAGCAGTCAAGGCTGGCGACTCTGGGAAGTTTAACGCTTCCTCTCCCACACTTCCCCCCCCCCCAAAAAAAGCAGCCACCTGAAAAGCACTTACTTGCCCCCATGCCCCGCAGGTGCGCTTTCCGACACTGCTCCACGTGAACCTTCTGCCCCTGCCCCAGTGCGTATCCCTCACAAACACACACCCTTTTTGGGGGGGGGGGGTCACTTTCTTGTCGCTCCTTGGCCGGCTAGAAAGCGCCGTCCGGGCGGCTGCTGTTGCTGCTTCCCAGCGAAGCCCCTCTCCACAAGAGACGCGAGCCCGACTCCGGGGAGGCCAAACAACCGCGCCTCGTCTCGCTGGCGGCAGCGCCCTCTCGCTGGCCCACGTGAGCCAACCGCGGCCCCGCCCGGCCTCAGGGGACCCAGCCCGCTAGCCCCGGGCGGTGGCTCGCCAGCCTGCGGGGCTACGGAGCGTGGAGTTGGAGCCGGCTTCTCGCCGCTCCCCGTCTAGGACGCGCCCACGGAGGAGCACAGGGGGAAGCCACAGGCAGCAGGGCAGGCGCCCGCCGTCGGAAGGGAGGCTGCCCGGGAGGGAGGGGCTGCGAGCGGCCGACATCTCCGGGAACGGGCGGTGGCCTGAGGGGGAGGGTGGTGGGGATGAAGACACAGACCGAGCTCCCATTGGCAGCATAGCTGACAGGTGGGCTTGACCTCGGAGGGAAGCTATGGGAGGAGAATGCCAGCTCCAGAGGCAGCGGCGAATGACTTAAGATCATAAGAACATAAGAGACGCCAATGTTGGATCAGGCCAAAGGCCCATCCAGTCCAACACTCTCTGTATCCCACAGTGGCCAGAAATACCAGTGCCATCAGGAGGTCCACCAGTGGGGCCAGGACATTAGAAGCCCTCCCACTGTTGACCCCCGCAAGCACCAAGATGACAGAGCATCACTTGCCCCAGAGTCCCTATCTATACCTTGTGGCTAATAGCCACTGATGGACCTCTGCTCTATATGCTTCTCTGCTCTATATGCTTATCTAATTCCCTTTTGAAGCTGCCCATGCTTGTAGCCCCCACCACTTCCTGTGGCAGTGGATTCCATGTGTTAATCACTCTTTGGGTGAAGAAGTACTTCCTCTTATCCGTTCTAAGACCACTCAGCAATTTCATGGAGTGCCCACGAGTTGTTGTATTGTGAGAATGGGAGAAAAGTACCTCTTTCTCTACCTGCTCTTTCCCATGCATAATCTTATAAACCTCAATCATGTCACCCCTCAGTCGTTGTTTCTCCAAGCTAAAGAGCCCTAAGCGCCTTAACCTTTACTCATAGGGAAAGTGTTCCAATCCTTTGATCATTCGAGTTGCCCTTTTCTGCACTTTTTCCAAAGCTATAATATCCTTTTTAAGGTGTGGTGACCAGAATTGCACACAGTATTCCAAATGAGGTCGCACCATTGATTTATATAGGGGCATTATGATATTGGCTGATCTGTTTTCAATACCCTTCCTAATAATCCCCAGCATAGCATTGGCCTTCTTTATTGCAGTCACACACTGTCTCGACATTTTCAGTGAGTTATCCACTACAACTCCAAGATCTCTCTCTTGATCAGTCTCTGCCAGTTCAGACCCCATCAACGTGTATTTATAGTTAGGATTTTTGGCTCCAATGTGCATCACCTTGCACTTGGCCACATTGAACCCCATTTGCCATGTTGACGCCCACTCGCCCAAAATTGACAGATCCCTTTGGAGTGCCTCACAATCCTCACTGGTTTTCACCACCCTGAACAACTTTGTATCATCCGCAAATTTAGCCACTTCACTGCTTACTCCCAACTCCAAATCATTAATGAACAAGTTAAAAAGCAGTGGACCAAGTACTGATCCCTGCGGTACCCCACTGCTTACCACCCTCCACTGAGAAAATTGCCCACCTACACTCACTCTCTGTTTTCTATGAACTAGCCAGTTTTTGATCCATAAAAGAACTTGTCCTTCTATCCCATGATTTTTGAGCTTACTTAGGAGCCTTTGATGAGGAACTTTATCAAAAGCTTTCTGGAAGTCAAGGTAAATAATATCTATTGGATCCCCCTTGTCCACATGTTTGTTCACCCCCTCAAAGAACACTAACAGGTTAGTGAGACAAGATCTTCCCTTACAGAAACCGTGCTGAGTCTGCCTCAATAGGTTTTGTTCATCTATGTGCCTACTAATTCTTTCCTTAATAATGGTTTCCACCAATTTACCCGGTATCGACGTCAGACTGACAGGCCTGTAATTTCCCGGATCTCCTCTGGAACCCTTTTTAAAGATGGGAGTGACATTAGCTACCTTCCAATCCTCAGGAATGGAGGCAGATTTTAAGGAAAGATTACATATCTTTGTCAGGAGATCTACAAGTTCACATTTGAGTTCTTTCAGAACTCTCGGATGTATGCCATCTGGGCCTGGTGATTTTTCAGTTTTTAAGTTGTCTATCAGTTTTAGGACCTCCTCTCTCATCACCTCAATCTGACTCAGGTCTTCCAACACCCCTCCTGAAATCAGTGGTTCTGGAGTGGGCAAGCACTTCTCATCTTCCACAGTGAAGACGGAGGCAAAAAATGCATTTAGCTTCTCAGCCATTTCCCTATCATCCTTCAATACTCCTTTTACCCCTTGGTCGTCCAAGGGCCCCACTGCCTCCCTGGCTGGTTTCCTGTTTCTAATGTATTTGAAGAAAGTTTTATTGTTGGTTTTTACGTTTTTTGCTATATGCTCCTCATATTCCCTTTTTGCCTGCCTGACCTCAGACTTGCATTTTATTTGCCATAGCCTGTGTTCCGTTTTATCAGCCTCACTGTGACTAGCTTTCCACTGCTTAAAGGAATTCTTTTTACTTTTTACAGCCTCCATTACTCTGTTTGTTAACCATGCAGGCTTTTTCCTATACCTGTTTGTGCCTTTCCTAACCTGCGGAATATATATTTTTTGAGCTTCTAGGATCGTAGTTTTAAATAGATCCCAAGCTTCCCCAATTGTTTTGACCCTTTCTACTTTTCCTTTCAGTTTCCTCCCCACGTGTCCCCTCATATCAGAGAAATTACCCCTTTTAAAGTTAAAAATGGTTGTGTGAGTCTTTTTGGCCAATTCTCTATTTGTACAAATGATGAACTCAACAACATTATGATCACTGTTTCCAAGCGGTGCAATCACTTTTACATCTCTCACCAGGTCTTGAGTGTTACTTAGGACCAAATCAAGGATCGCCTCTCCCCTGGTAGGTTCCGTGACCATCTGCTCCATAGCACAGTCATTTAGAGTGTCTAGAAACTCAATCTCTTTTTCCCGACTAGAACACATATTGACCCAATCAATGTGTGGGTAGTTAAAATCACCTATTATTACACAGTGTTTTTGTCTAGTTGCTATCTTTAAGGCATTCATCATTTTATAATCCTCCTCTATCTTTTGATCTGGTGGGCGATAACAAACTCCCAGTGTTAAGTTTCCTTTTGGCCCCCCTATTTCAACCCATAGAACTTCCAGAAGCGAATCCAATTCACTTAGCCTCTCAATCTTTCTAGACTTTATACCCTCTCTGACATACAGAGCTACCCCACCTCCAACCCTTCCCCCCCTATCCTTCCGATATAATATATAACCGGGAATCACTGTGTCCCACTGATTTTCCTCATCCCACCAAGTTTCAGAAATACCCACAATGTCTATTTTTCCCTCCGACACCAAGCACTCCAACTCCCCGATTTTACCTCGGACACTTCTAGCATTTGTATAGAAACAGCTGTAATTTCCCTTACAAGTTAAGCCTGCATCCTTCCTCTTGCTATCTCGAGTCGTTGTCCGGCAGTCCATGTCACCAGCCATGGCCTCTGTGGACAATTTCAATCCACCTCCCTGTAGAAAAGCAACCGGTACCCCCTCACCTCTCTCAGATGAGCCAACCCGAACCAGAGACTTTTCATCTCCTGTCGGCTTTCCCCCAATATTCAGTTTAAAAGCTGCTCTGCCACCTTTTTGATTTTAAGTGCCAGCAGCCTGGTTCCTTCTCGGGACAAGTGGAGACCGTCTCGCCTGTACAGCTCCCTCTTGTTCCAAAAAGTATCCCAGTGCCTAACAAACCTGAACCCTTCCCCCCTACACCATCGTCTCATCCACGCATTGAGACTCCTGATCTCTGCCTGTCTCTCCGGCCCTGCGCGTGGAACAGGTAACACTTCTGAGAAGGCTACCTTGGAGGTCCTGGACCTAAGTTTCCTGCCCAGCAGCCTAAATTTCTCCTCCAGGACCTCACGACTGCATTTCCCCACATCGTTGGTGCCGACATGCACCACGACCACTGGCTCCTCCCCAGCACTATCTACCAGCCTATCTAAAACACGCGTAATGTCCGCTACCTTCGCACCAGGCAGGCAAGTCACCATACGGTCAGTACGCGGGTTCGCCACCCAGCTGTCTACCTGCCTAAGGATCGAATCACCCACTACCAAGAGCCCCCCTCCCACCCTGCTCAGGGATGGTTCCTTGGTGCAAAAGGAGAGCCGCTCACCAGCTGGGGAAGAGGTCCCTTCTGAGGGCACATTCCCCTTATCCTCAGCATGGTGCCCTGTTTCCCCTAGACCCTCATGCTCCCTGACAGCAGCGGGGCTGCCAGATCCAGAGTGGGACGAAGCTAACAAGTCCCCGAGAGTCTTTTCTGTGTGCCTAGCTGACTGTCTCTGCTTCTCCAGGTCAGCCACCTTGGCCTCAAGGGAGCACACACGTTCCCTGAGAACCAGGAGCTCCTTGCACCGAGGACACACCCAAGACTTCTGCCCAGTGGGCAGATAGTCATACATGTGACACTCCGTGCAAAACACTGGATAGCCCCCAACCCCCTGCTGGCATTCTGGCTTCATAATTCTTTTAAAATAAATAAATATAATCCCCCTTTTAAACCCTTGGTATTTATGTGGGTTTTGTTATCAAGTCAAATTATTTTACGGGAAAGACAAAGAGCCTAGGGCCTTGTCTTTCTGGCTCTTTTTGGGCTTCTTACAGCGCCCCTAGTCTAAGAGTCCCTAGGCTAAGAGCCACAGGCAAAGAGCCCTTTAGCTCACCCTTCGGCTCGTGCCAGAGGCTCGTGCCTCTGCCAAGGTGCTTCCTTAAATAGAGGCCTCCCCCAGCAGAGGTCAGGCAGCAGCTATTCAAATTCAAATTCACCCAGGCACTCAATCACAGGCAAAACAATGCCCCTTCCACTTCCTCTCAATTACAGGCAATCCCAGTCAAACAATGCCCGTTCCTCTCCCACACTCAATCAGCCAGGACTCTGCAAGAACTCTAAGTGCTTCCACACACTGCTAAACACAGTTTTCCCACAAAATATCCTTAGCTGAATTCTCTCAGCTGAAAGCAAGTAAAAGAAACCCACTCACCTCTCTCACAGCTCTCTCTCCTGCTCCTGCTCAGAGCTCAGCTGGTCTCCTCTGCCTCTGGCAAGGTGCTTCCTTAAATAGAGGCCTCCCCCAGCAGAGGTCAGGCAGCAGCTATTCAAATTCAAATTCACCCAGGCACTCAATCACAGGCAAAACAATGCCCCTTCCACTTCCTCTCAATTACAGGCAATCCCAGTCAAACAATGCCCGTTCCTCTCCCACACTCAATCAGCCAGGACTCTGCAAGAACTCTAAGTGCTTCCACACACTGCTAAACACAGTTTTCCCACAAAATATCCTTAGCTGAATTCTCTCAGCTGAAAGCAAGTAAAAGAAACCCACTCACCTCTCTCACAGCTCTCTCTCCTGCTCCTGCTCAGAGCTCAGCTGGTCTCCTCTGCCTCTGGCAAGGTGCTTCCTTAAATAGAGGCCTCCCCCAGCAGAGGTCAGGCAGCAGCTATTCAAATTCAAATTCACCCAGGCACTCAATCACAGGCAAAACAATGCCCCTTCCACTTCCTCTCAATTACAGGCAATCCCAGTCAAACAATGCCCGTTCCTCTCCCACACTCAATCAGCCAGGACTCTGCAAGAACTCTAAGTGCTTCCACACACTGCTAAACACAGTTTTCCCACAAAATATCCTTAGCTGAATTCTCTCAGCTGAAAGCAAGTAAAAGAAACCCACTCACCTCTCTCACAGCTCTCTCTCCTGCTCCTGCTCAGAGCTCAGCTGGTCTCCTCTGCCTCTGGCAAGGTGCTTCCTTAAATAGAGGCCTCCCCCAGCAGAGGTCAGGCAGCAGCTATTCAAATTCAAATTCACCCAGGCACTCAATCACAGGCAAAACAATGCCCCTTCCACTTCCTCTCAATTACAGGCAATCCCAGTCAAACAATGCCCGTTCCTCTCCCACACTCAATCAGCCAGGACTCTGCAAGAACTCTAAGTGCTTCCACACACTGCTAAACACAGTTTTCCCACAAAATATCCTTAGCTGAATTCTCTCAGCTGAAAGCAAGTAAAAGAAACCCACTCACCTCTCTCACAGCTCTCTCTCCTGCTCCTGCTCAGAGCTCAGCTGGTCTCCTCTGCCTCTGGCAAGGTGCTTCCTTAAATAGAGGCCTCCCCCAGCAGAGGTCAGGCAGCAGCTATTCAAATTCAAATTCACCCAGGCACTCAATCACAGGCAAAACAATGCCCCTTCCACTTCCTCTCAATTACAGGCAATCCCAGTCAAACAATGCCCGTTCCTCTCCCACACTCAATCAGCCAGGACTCTGCAAGAACTCTAAGTGCTTCCACACACTGCTAAACACAGTTTTCCCACAAAATATCCTTAGCTGAATTCTCTCAGCTGAAAGCAAGTAAAAGAAACCCACTCACCTCTCTCACAGCTCTCTCTCCTGCTCCTGCTCAGAGCTCAGCTGGTCTCCTCTGCCTCTGGCAAGGTGCTTCCTTAAATAGAGGCCTCCCCCAGCAGAGGTCAGGCAGCAGCTATTCAAATTCAAATTCACCCAGGCACTCAATCACAGGCAAAACAATGCCCCTTCCACTTCCTCTCAATTACAGGCAATCCCAGTCAAACAATGCCCGTTCCTCTCCCACACTCAATCAGCCAGGACTCTGCAAGAACTCTAAGTGCTTCCACACACTGCTAAACACAGTTTTCCCACAAAATATCCTTAGCTGAATTCTCTCAGCTGAAAGCAAGTAAAAGAAACCCACTCACCTCTCTCACAGCTCTCTCTCCTGCTCCTGCTCAGAGCTCAGCTGGTCTCCTCTGCCTCTGGCAAGGTGCTTCCTTAAATAGAGGCCTCCCCCAGCAGAGGTCAGGCAGCAGCTATTCAAATTCAAATTCACCCAGGCACTCAATCACAGGCAAAACAATGCCCCTTCCACTTCCTCTCAATTACAGGCAATCCCAGTCAAACAATGCCCGTTCCTCTCCCACACTCAATCAGCCAGGACTCTGCAAGAACTCTAAGTGCTTCCACACACTGCTAAACACAGTTTTCCCACAAAATATCCTTAGCTGAATTCTCTCAGCTGAAAGCAAGTAAAAGAAACCCACTCACCTCTCTCACAGCTCTCTCTCCTGCTCCTGCTCAGAGCTCAGCTGGTCTCCTCTGCCTCTGGCAAGGTGCTTCCTTAAATAGAGGCCTCCCCCAGCAGAGGTCAGGCAGCAGCTATTCAAATTCAAATTCACCCAGGCACTCAATCACAGGCAAAACAATGCCCCTTCCACTTCCTCTCAATTACAGGCAATCCCAGTCAAACAATGCCCGTTCCTCTCCCACACTCAATCAGCCAGGACTCTGCAAGAACTCTAAGTGCTTCCACACACTGCTAAACACAGTTTTCCCACAAAATATCCTTAGCTGAATTCTCTCAGCTGAAAGCAAGTAAAAGAAACCCACTCACCTCTCTCACAGCTCTCTCTCCTGCTCCTGCTCAGAGCTCAGCTGGTCTCCTCTGCCTCTGGCAAGGTGCTTCCTTAAATAGAGGCCTCCCCCAGCAGAGGTCAGGCAGCAGCTATTCAAATTCAAATTCACCCAGGCACTCAATCACAGGCAAAACAATGCCCCTTCCACTTCCTCTCAATTACAGGCAATCCCAGTCAAACAATGCCCGTTCCTCTCCCACACTCAATCAGCCAGGACTCTGCAAGAACTCTAAGTGCTTCCACACACTGCTAAACACAGTTTTCCCACAAAATATCCTTAGCTGAATTCTCTCAGCTGAAAGCAAGTAAAAGAAACCCACTCACCTCTCTCACAGCTCTCTCTCCTGCTCCTGCTCAGAGCTCAGCTGGTCTCCTCTGCCTCTGGCAAGGTGCTTCCTTAAATAGAGGCCTCCCCCAGCAGAGGTCAGGCAGCAGCTATTCAAATTCAAATTCACCCAGGCACTCAATCACAGGCAAAACAATGCCCCTTCCACTTCCTCTCAATTACAGGCAATCCCAGTCAAACAATGCCCGTTCCTCTCCCACACTCAATCAGCCAGGACTCTGCAAGAACTCTAAGTGCTTCCACACACTGCTAAACACAGTTTTCCCACAAAATATCCTTAGCTGAATTCTCTCAGCTGAAAGCAAGTAAAAGAAACCCACTCACCTCTCTCACAGCTCTCTCTCCTGCTCCTGCTCAGAGCTCAGCTGGTCTCCTCTGCCTCTGGCAAGGTGCTTCCTTAAATAGAGGCCTCCCCCAGCAGAGGTCAGGCAGCAGCTATTCAAATTCAAATTCACCCAGGCACTCAATCACAGGCAAAACAATGCCCCTTCCACTTCCTCTCAATTACAGGCAATCCCAGTCAAACAATGCCCGTTCCTCTCCCACACTCAATCAGCCAGGACTCTGCAAGAACTCTAAGTGCTTCCACACACTGCTAAACACAGTTTTCCCACAAAATATCCTTAGCTGAATTCTCTCAGCTGAAAGCAAGTAAAAGAAACCCACTCACCTCTCTCACAGCTCTCTCTCCTGCTCCTGCTCAGAGCTCAGCTGGTCTCCTCTGCCTCTGGCAAGGTGCTTCCTTAAATAGAGGCCTCCCCCAGCAGAGGTCAGGCAGCAGCTATTCAAATTCAAATTCACCCAGGCACTCAATCACAGGCAAAACAATGCCCCTTCCACTTCCTCTCAATTACAGGCAATCCCAGTCAAACAATGCCCGTTCCTCTCCCACACTCAATCAGCCAGGACTCTGCAAGAACTCTAAGTGCTTCCACACACTGCTAAACACAGTTTTCCCACAAAATATCCTTAGCTGAATTCTCTCAGCTGAAAGCAAGTAAAAGAAACCCACTCACCTCTCTCACAGCTCTCTCTCCTGCTCCTGCTCAGAGCTCAGCTGGTCTCCTCTGCCTCTGGCAAGGTGCTTCCTTAAATAGAGGCCTCCCCCAGCAGAGGTCAGGCAGCAGCTATTCAAATTCAAATTCACCCAGGCACTCAATCACAGGCAAAACAATGCCCCTTCCACTTCCTCTCAATTACAGGCAATCCCAGTCAAACAATGCCCGTTCCTCTCCCACACTCAATCAGCCAGGACTCTGCAAGAACTCTAAGTGCTTCCACACACTGCTAAACACAGTTTTCCCACAAAATATCCTTAGCTGAATTCTCTCAGCTGAAAGCAAGTAAAAGAAACCCACTCACCTCTCTCACAGCTCTCTCTCCTGCTCCTGCTCAGAGCTCAGCTGGTCTCCTCTGCCTCTGGCAAGGTGCTTCCTTAAATAGAGGCCTCCCCCAGCAGAGGTCAGGCAGCAGCTATTCAAATTCAAATTCACCCAGGCACTCAATCACAGGCAAAACAATGCCCCTTCCACTTCCTCTCAATTACAGGCAATCCCAGTCAAACAATGCCCGTTCCTCTCCCACACTCAATCAGCCAGGACTCTGCAAGAACTCTAAGTGCTTCCACACACTGCTAAACACAGTTTTCCCACAAAATATCCTTAGCTGAATTCTCTCAGCTGAAAGCAAGTAAAAGAAACCCACTCACCTCTCTCACAGCTCTCTCTCCTGCTCCTGCTCAGAGCTCAGCTGGTCTCCTCTGCCTCTGGCAAGGTGCTTCCTTAAATAGAGGCCTCCCCCAGCAGAGGTCAGGCAGCAGCTATTCAAATTCAAATTCACCCAGGCACTCAATCACAGGCAAAACAATGCCCCTTCCACTTCCTCTCAATTACAGGCAATCCCAGTCAAACAATGCCCGTTCCTCTCCCACACTCAATCAGCCAGGACTCTGCAAGAACTCTAAGTGCTTCCACACACTGCTAAACACAGTTTTCCCACAAAATATCCTTAGCTGAATTCTCTCAGCTGAAAGCAAGTAAAAGAAACCCACTCACCTCTCTCACAGCTCTCTCTCCTGCTCCTGCTCAGAGCTCAGCTGGTCTCCTCTGCCTCTGGCAAGGTGCTTCCTTAAATAGAGGCCTCCCCCAGCAGAGGTCAGGCAGCAGCTATTCAAATTCAAATTCACCCAGGCACTCAATCACAGGCAAAACAATGCCCCTTCCACTTCCTCTCAATTACAGGCAATCCCAGTCAAACAATGCCCGTTCCTCTCCCACACTCAATCAGCCAGGACTCTGCAAGAACTCTAAGTGCTTCCACACACTGCTAAACACAGTTTTCCCACAAAATATCCTTAGCTGAATTCTCTCAGCTGAAAGCAAGTAAAAGAAACCCACTCACCTCTCTCACAGCTCTCTCTCCTGCTCCTGCTCAGAGCTCAGCTGGTCTCCTCTGCCTCTGGCAAGGTGCTTCCTTAAATAGAGGCCTCCCCCAGCAGAGGTCAGGCAGCAGCTATTCAAATTCAAATTCACCCAGGCACTCAATCACAGGCAAAACAATGCCCCTTCCACTTCCTCTCAATTACAGGCAATCCCAGTCAAACAATGCCCGTTCCTCTCCCACACTCAATCAGCCAGGACTCTGCAAGAACTCTAAGTGCTTCCACACACTGCTAAACACAGTTTTCCCACAAAATATCCTTAGCTGAATTCTCTCAGCTGAAAGCAAGTAAAAGAAACCCACTCACCTCTCTCACAGCTCTCTCTCCTGCTCCTGCTCAGAGCTCAGCTGGTCTCCTCTGCCTCTGGCAAGGTGCTTCCTTAAATAGAGGCCTCCCCCAGCAGAGGTCAGGCAGCAGCTATTCAAATTCAAATTCACCCAGGCACTCAATCACAGGCAAAACAATGCCCCTTCCACTTCCTCTCAATTACAGGCAATCCCAGTCAAACAATGCCCGTTCCTCTCCCACACTCAATCAGCCAGGACTCTGCAAGAACTCTAAGTGCTTCCACACACTGCTAAACACAGTTTTCCCACAAAATATCCTTAGCTGAATTCTCTCAGCTGAAAGCAAGTAAAAGAAACCCACTCACCTCTCTCACAGCTCTCTCTCCTGCTCCTGCTCAGAGCTCAGCTGGTCTCCTCTGCCTCTGGCAAGGTGCTTCCTTAAATAGAGGCCTCCCCCAGCAGAGGTCAGGCAGCAGCTATTCAAATTCAAATTCACCCAGGCACTCAATCACAGGCAAAACAATGCCCCTTCCACTTCCTCTCAATTACAGGCAATCCCAGTCAAACAATGCCCGTTCCTCTCCCACACTCAATCAGCCAGGACTCTGCAAGAACTCTAAGTGCTTCCACACACTGCTAAACACAGTTTTCCCACAAAATATCCTTAGCTGAATTCTCTCAGCTGAAAGCAAGTAAAAGAAACCCACTCACCTCTCTCACAGCTCTCTCTCCTGCTCCTGCTCAGAGCTCAGCTGGTCTCCTCTGCCTCTGGCAAGGTGCTTCCTTAAATAGAGGCCTCCCCCAGCAGAGGTCAGGCAGCAGCTATTCAAATTCAAATTCACCCAGGCACTCAATCACAGGCAAAACAATGCCCCTTCCACTTCCTCTCAATTACAGGCAATCCCAGTCAAACAATGCCCGTTCCTCTCCCACACTCAATCAGCCAGGACTCTGCAAGAACTCTAAGTGCTTCCACACACTGCTAAACACAGTTTTCCCACAAAATATCCTTAGCTGAATTCTCTCAGCTGAAAGACCGTGGACATGGTATGTAATTTGATGTTGTATTTGGGGTGACCCATTGCAAAAACCCCGTGGATCCATGAGGATCCGTGCTCCAGAACAATGTTTTTTTCAGAATGATCCATGATTTATGTGGTTCAAGCTGTTCTCGTGGACATATGTGATTTGATGTTGTATTTGGGGTGACCCATTGCAAAACCCTCGAGGATCCATGAGAATCCGTGCTCCAGAACCATGTTTTGGCTTCATGGTGTTGCCACGAAGCTGTGGATCCATGATTCCTGTGGTTCAAGCTGATTCCTGTGGTTCAAGCTGTTCCCGTGGACATGGTATGTGATTTGATGTTGTGTTTGAGGTGACCAATTGCAAAAACCACGAGGATTCATGAGGATCCGTGTTCCAGAACCATGTTTTTGCATAATGGTGTTGCCATGAAGCTGTGGATACGTGATTTTTGTGGTTCTAGTAGGTGGCATTGACATGTTATGTGATTAGATGGTGTGTTTGGGGTGCCCCGTTGCAAAAACCCTGAGGATCCGTGCTCCAGAACCATGTTTTTGCAGAATGGTGTTGCCACGAAGCTGTGGATCCTGATTCTTGTGGTTTGAGCTGTTCCCATAGACATGGTGTAATTTTTGCAGTTCTAGCCGTTGGCATGGCCATGTTATGTGATTAGATGGTGTGTTTGGGGAGCCCCATTGCAAAAACCTTGAGGATCCATGCTTCCAAAGCATGTTTTTGCTTCATGGTGTTGCCATGAAGCTGTGGATCCATATCTGTGGTTCAAGCTGTTCCCGTGGACATATGTGATTTGATGTTGTTTTTGGGGTCACCCATTGCAAAACCCCCGAGGATCCATGCTCCACGAGAGAGGTGGAATTTGCCCTTAGGAGTCCAAGGCCACCACCCCAAGGCTCAGGGAGGCGGAGGAACTCCCCCCGCCGCCGCGACCATTGCAGCTGCTGCCAACAGCACCGGCTGCCTTAACTTTTTAAAGAGCCCTCAAGTAGAGCTGGCGGAGCCAGAATGATCTCTCGCGTGTGATGTGCCGGCGGCCATTGAAATCATGGATCCACAGCTTTGTGGCAACACCATGAAGCCAAAAAATGGTTCTGAAGCATGGATCCTCATGGATCGTCGAGGGTTTTGCCATTCGTCACCCCAAACACAACATCAAATCACATATCATGTCCACGGGAACAGCTCGAACCACTGTGGATCCATGATTTCTGTGGTTCAAGCTGTTCCCGTGGACATGATATGTGATTTGATGTTGTGTTTGGGGTGACCCATTACAAAAACCCTGAGGATCCAAGAGGATCTGTGCTCCAGAACCATGTTTTTTTCAGAATGGTGTTGCCACGAAGCTGTTGAAGCTGTTGATCTGTGATTTTTGCAGTTCTAGCAGTTGACATGGACATGTTATGTGATTAGATGGTGTGTTTGGGGTGCCCCATTGCAAAAACCTTGAGGATCCCTGAGGATCCTCCAGAACCATGTGCTGTTCCCCCGCCTCTCTGAGCCCCGGGGTGGTGGCCTTGGAATCCTAGGGGCAAATTCCGCTTGGCTATAACAAGCAAGAGGTCATTCTGGCTCCTCCAGGTCTTGTTAGGGGCTCTTTAAAAAGTTATGGCTGCCGCCGGCGGCGCTAATGGCAGTCGCAACGGCGGGGGGGGGACGAAATGTTTCCCCGCCTCTCTGAGCCCCGGGGTGGTGGCCTTGGAGTCCTGGGGCAAATTCCACCTCTCGCCTGTGATGTCTGGCATGTGATGCCAGAGATCATTCTGGCTCCCCAAGGTCTTGCTAGGGGCTCTTTAAAAAAGTCTGCCTCTCACAGGCAATGGGCTGGCTGCTCAGCATGCTATATGTTTACAAATTCTAAACCTGACAAAATGTAAACTGCATTAACGGATGGGAGATTCCCAGGTTTTAATTTTGGGATGGATTTTAGCAGTGGGTCTCCCAAAGTACAGTGTGTCCCACTTCCAAGCGTTTGAGAAGGAGAGAGTTAAGAAATCTCTAGTCCCATGGGCTGGGGGAGACCTGAGGCGCTGGAGAGACAACTGAGTCCTAGATGGATCAGTGATCTGGCCGCCTACAAGGCAACAAGTTCATCATTTCCTGTTATTTGGGAAGAATCCCCCCTCCCCGGAAACTCAGAAAACATGAAAATGCCCTAGAAAGGTTCAAACCATGCACGGCGGAGGGGGGGGGGGGAAGGAATCTGGCTATGATCTTGATCTATCCCCTATGCGGAGGCACACGGGGAGAGTGAAGCCAGCGCCGTTCGCGGCTGCTGCTGCTGCTGCTGCTCCACGGACGCCCGAGCCGGCCATCAGTCCGCAAAACTGTTGCTAATAGCGGGGTGGAGCAGGGAAGGGACGCCCCGAACGCAGCCGGAAAAAAAGAGCGACGCTTCTCTTCTGGGCGTCGGCTACGCAAGAGGCGGGTCTCTTCCTGCCGTCTGCCCGCAGTCCGGAGATGCGGATCAGCAACGGGGAGCTGCGCTCGTCAGGCTGGGAAAGGAGTCTGACTGTTACGTCGCGGGGGGGGGGGGGGGGGGTCAGAGATGGGGAGGGGAAGGAAGGGGCAGCGCCTTCTCTGGCCAGCTTTGCATTAAGGGCATTATTGGAAGGAGCTGGCTGGCAGCAGACGGGGCCTGGCGGTGGGGGTCGAGCCGGAGAGCGATGTCAATATTATGGAGAGGTTACCGGAAGACTAGCCCCTAGCCACAGTGGGACTTCCTGAAAAGGCCAGACCCGCAAGATTTCCTTCTGAAAATGTTTTTTAAAAAAAATCAATTTCTAAACATTTCCAGTAATTAAGACCGCTTTTGTTAATTATTTATTTATTTATTAATTAATTCGGCTTGATATACCGCCCTAACCCCCGTAGGGGTCTCTGGGCGGTTTACAGAGGGGGTGCTAATCACCTATTAACCCTGTTAATTGCCCTTTTCTCGATGTGGTTTGGAATGATTCAGGGCTCAGTATCCTACGGTATTGCTATAGAACAGAAGATGTACACAGTGCATCTGAAGCAACAGTCAGTAGTTTCCGGTTCCTAGTCTTTAGCCCCACCAGGGGGGGGAATTGCCCCACAAACCACAAAATCCTGGCTACAGGGCTGCAAAAGGAGGCGTTTTCTTATTGGTAGGGTTGCCCAATCCAGGTTGGAAAATTCTTGGAGATTTCGGGGCAGAACCTAGGAAGGGCAGAGTCTGGGGAAGGAAGGTTGGTCAACCAGGGATGTAATGCAGTTGAGTCCACCCTCTAAAGCAGCCATTTCCTCGGGGACTGAGCTCTGTCGCTAGGAGATCAGTTGCAATTCTGGGAGATCTCCAGGGCCCACCTGGAGGCTGGCAACCCTATAATATCAGCAGTCCCTGTCTGGCCCTCCTCTCTATGCAAATCCTTGGTAAACAGTTTTCAGTCATGTACAGTCCTTTGCACCTGGTGCAGGTGCAGCCTCCACGGGGGAAGAGCATACAATCAAGAACATACAATATTTTCATACAAAATAGGAGTCGAGGGCTGATGTGCTATGATGCTCATGAGGCTTTCTGTGTTTGTCCTGCCCAGACTTGGATAGCCCAGGCTAGCCTGACCTGTTCAGATCTCAGAAGCTAAGCAAGGGTCAGCCTTGGTTAGTATTTGGATGGGAGACCACGGAGGAAGACCTGGGTTGCAACACACAGAAAGGCAATGGCAAACCTCCTCTGAACGTTTATTGCCTTGAAAACCCGATGGGGTCACCATAAGTCAGCTGTGACTTATCTTGGCACATTATTCCAGGATTCTATCTTGGAAATGTATGGGAAAGATCCCTGAGCAGTTTATGAACAGCCATTGTGGTGCAGTGCATCAACATTCCCACTAAGCCATGAAGTTTGCTGGGGAGCTGCAGTCCAGCCATGTTCTCTGAGCCTAATCTGCCCTTCAGGGTCATTGTGAATATAAAACAGAAGGAAAGGAGAGTCACATGTGCCACCCTGAGCTCTTTAGAAGAACTGTGGATTAAAATGTGATAGATATGAAGAAAAGAAAATATTGGGAGTTAGCAGGAACATATTTTATCCCACTTTTTCTCCTAGGAGTTCAGGGCAGTATATATGGTTCTCCTCCTCCCAGTTTTCCCTCAGAGTAGCCCAGTGAGGTAGGTCAAGCAGAGAGAGAGAGTGACTGGGCCAAGATCACCCCAATGAGCTTCATTGCTGAGTGAGGATTTGAACCCGGGTTTCTGCTGCTGACACCTTTCCTGGCACCCACCAAATGTTTTTAGAAAGTGAGTGGGGCCAGGTGGGGCTTTCCCCAGCAAGGCTTCTGACTGGCCACTGGAGATCTGATGGGCTCTGCAGATTTTTTAAAAAATATCTGCGCAGCTTGAAGGAGTGGTTAGGAGTGGTGGACTCTAATCTGGGGAACCGGGTTTGATTCCCCACTCCTCCACATGAAACCTGCTGGGAGACCTTGGGTCAGTCACAGTTCTCTCAGAACTCTCTCAGCCCCACCTACCTCACAGGGTGTCTGTTGTGGGGAGAGAAAGGGAAGACGATTGTAAGCTGCTGTGAGATTCTTTGAGTAGTGAAGAGCAGGGTTGTTTCTGCTGCTGCTTCTGCCACCGCTGCTGCAGCTGCCACCACAGCACAAGGATCTTCATGGTGTAACCAAAAGTAATCTGTGGCTGCGGTCACACGGAGCATTAGCCACGCTACTGAGATGGATGATAGGTGGATTTTCCGGGCGCGATCACACCACAACA
Organism: Gekko japonicus; assembly: GCF_001447785.1. Lineage (NCBI taxonomy): Eukaryota > Metazoa > Chordata > Lepidosauria > Squamata > Gekkonidae > Gekko > Gekko japonicus. Next base: position 39,147 of record NW_015160346.1, read on the forward strand.
TCTGGGAAGCGTAGAGCTCCCATGGTGAATCCGAGGCTTCCCGCCGAAGATGTGGAGTTAAAAACTAGTACCTCCGAGGTACTAGTTTCCGGAAACCATGGGGCAAGGGCTGGCGTCTGATCACGTTTCCGGTGGTAGTCCATGGCATCCGGCGCCCGCCCATGTCCTGTCACAAACAGGGTTCCCCCCCCAAGTTTCTACGGGATGTGCACAAGCACCCAACGGCGCATGCACACGAAGAGGAAAGCAAAAGTTCCGTTGCTCTGCAGAATTGCGCATGCTGTTGGTGAGATCGAGCCACGCCGCTTCTTTACCACGCTGCAGGATCATCGTGTGATTGCCACCTCACCCCTACCCACGGGACCTCGACGGGACGTGTGATCGGGCGGCCGCGCGTTATTTTGCTCCGGGCCAAACTGCCACGCTTCCCCCCCGCATTTTACGGCCCATGTGACCGGGACCTGTGACAGCCATTTTCTGACTGGCTCCACCTTCTCCAGCAGTTGTTTTCTGGAAGCCATTTTGTGACTGTGCCCACTAGACTGTGTCAGGATCAGAGTCCAAAGGTGCCGACCGGCTCAAAAAGGTTGCGGACTCGTGGTCTGGAGACTTAGGTGCAACAGTATAAAAACACAATAAATAATAACTTTAGAAATTAGTAATTCAAAATTAAGTGATATGCTCTCTTCAGGAGCTTTAAAATATAATTCTGAATTCATTTAAGTTTATATCTCTTTACAAGTGATGTATACATGCAGTTACACAGGGAAGACACATAATGGTACAGTTTGAATGGTTCTAGATACACAAAGCACAAACAGGATGTGCTCACAGACACATGAAAAGTGTGCCAGTGACTGGATGGAATGCATGGACAAAGATGCCATGCAACATGAGCAGCTACCATGAGGAGCAGGAAACAGGCAGAAACATTTCTCTTTTCCTTTTGTACCAGTTGCACACATATAAATGCAGCTGAGAGGAGGGGTTACTTCACCTGACTCCCCTCTCCAGCAGCCTCTTGTGGCTTTTTGTCCATCAAGTCTCCCAATTCCAGCCTCATCTGTCAGGGGTCAAAAAGGTACTTCTTGGGCAAGGGCAATGCAAGCACCGATCCTGTTCCAGAGAGTTCAGTACAATGAAAAATGGTTCAGCCAGTCAGGAAACCATCAAGAAGATGGGGAAGATTCCTGTCATTCTTTTTGCAAAGGACCGGCTTAGCAGCATGTGACAGACTTTTTGATGACTACTCTGTTGCTTGCCGCGTTAACTGGAAAGAGCTGGAACTGGAAAGAACTGGAACTGGAAAAAAGAGCAGATGTAAAGACACTGATCTCCTCTGTTACCTTCATCCTCTGTTTTCAGAGCTGGCTTCTCCCACCCTCTTCAGGCGTTGTCAAGTACACAAAGACAGGGTGTATTCTTCTTTTGTAAGGTGCACCTGCAAGCAGGTGTGCTGAGACCAGGGCTATACAACGCTGTTCTTTGCAGAGAGTTTCTATTGTGGCTGGTGTGGTTAAAAGCAAATACAAAACACAACAAAAGAACACCTGTTAGGGAAATCTGTTCAATAATCAGGGTAGTTTGGTCATCCATGGGTCAGAATACTAAACCCTTGTGCATTCTGTCACTTGCTCCTGATTGGGTGAACCTGCTGCATTTAACAGCTCTAGGAGATCCAGCAGTGGGCTTTTGGCTGCTTGGTTCACAACAGTGTGTCAAATTCAGGAACCAGCCCCATTAATGCTTTGCTCTCACTGCCCCCTTAAGATTACTGGGTCAAATGTAGTATTGGCCGTAGGAACAGCTGTCAGAATGATCTGCCTGTGCAACTCTTAAAAACACAGGTGCTCTCGAAGCGGTCTGTCTAACATGGATGGAAGAATGGGTAAAATTAAAAAACAACAGGCTCTTAAGTTTGGAGGGTCATGACTGTAGGTTTGGGTGGCATGCATATTTATGGTATGGTAAGGTAAAAATGGATAGCTTTTTAAAGCATCACTTGGTAAGAAAAGCATTGTATGTAACTTGGTTGAGACATAAAAAATATTTTCGTGACGTAAGGCCACTCTGGATTGTACCAGAGGAAGTTTTAACACCTTACTCAAGACAGCAGGGTAAAGACTGGTTGCCATACAAAGACCTAATTAAAAAAGAGGGGACAGAATGGGTAATGAAAAAGCAGAATGAACTTGACTTTAACTATGAATGGTTAAGATATATGCAGATTTATGATTTGTTTAAGACAGACAAAAAAAATTATGGATTTACAGATGAGAAGAACGAAATAGAGAGCATTTGGGAAAGAGGAGGGGAAAAAAAGATTTCAAATATGTATAGAGTTTTGTTAAAATGGTATACGGAAGAGGAGACAGTTAAAGAGCAAATGTTAAAGTGGGCAATTAATATGAACAAAGAGGTGACGATGGACTCATGGGAATATTTGTGGAAAAAATCTATTAAAATATCGATCTGTACTAATGTAAAAGAAAATTGTTATAAAATGATGTATAGATGGTACATGACTCCGAAAAAAATAGCAAATATGAATCAAAATATGTCTAATAGATGTTGGAAATGTAAAAAACATGAAGGCTCATTTTACCATATGTGGTGGACTTGTGAAAAAGCTATGGACTTTTGGACAAAAATTCATAGTGAAATGCAGAAGATACTACAATGCTCTTTTAAAAAAGAACCGGAAATTCTGCTTTTGGGACTAAAAATGGAAGAAGTTAATGTGGAAAAAAGAACTTTATTCTGGTACCTAATAACGAC
>NW_015160346.1:42271-50330 GCF_001447785.1 Gekko japonicus
GAACTCTAAGTGCTTCCACACACTGCTAAACACAGTTTTCCCACAAAATATCCTTAGCTGAATTCTCTCAGCTGAAAGCAAGTAAAAGAAACCCACTCACCTCTCTCACAGCTCTCTCTCCTGCTCCTGCTCAGAGCTCAGCTGGTCTCCAAATCAGGGTAGACAATACTGACCTTGAAAGACCTATGGACTTAATGCACTATAAGGCCAGTTCATGTCAAAGGGGCAGAGGATACAGTGGAGTGTTAATTAATGAGAAGAGGGCAGGTTGGAGAGCAAATATCTGAGGACATTGTCCAGAGAGTATTTTAAGAGAAAGCCTTAGAGTTGTGAGCCTGAGACACTCCAAGAGCACCTGTGTTGTTGGTTTTTTTTTTGGTAAACAAAGTTTTATTCATTGTCCAGAGAGTATTTTAAGAGAAAGCCTTAGAGTTGTGAGCCTGAGACACTCCAAGAGCACCTGTGTTGTTGGTTTTTTTTTGGTAAACAAAGTTTTATTATTTTCCAGTCATAGGTATTCCTATGGTAGTGGGTGATTCGATCCTTAGGCAGGTAGACAGCTGGGTGGCGAACCCGCGTACTGACCGTATGGTGACTTGCCTGCCTGGTGCGAAGGTAGCGGACATTACGCGTGTTTTAGATAGGCTGGTAGATAGTGCTGGGGAGGAGCCAGTGGTCGTGGTGCATGTCGGCACCAACGATGTGGGGAAATGCAGTCGTGAGGTCCTGGAGGAGAAATTTAGGCTGCTGGGCAGGAAACTTAGGTCCAGGACCTCCAAGGTAGCCTTCTCAGAAGTGTTACCTGTTCCACGCGCAGGGCCGGAGAGACAGGCAGAGATCAGGAGTCTCAATGCGTGGATGAGACGATGGTGTAGGGGGGAAGGGTTCAGGTTTGTTAGGCACTGGGATACTTTTTGGAACAAGAGGGAGCTGTACAGGCGAGACGGTCTCCACTTGTCCCGAGAAGGAACCAGGCTGCTGGCACTTAAAATCAAAAAGGTGGCAGAGCAGCTTTTAAACTGAATATTGGGGGAAAGCCGACAGGAGATGAAAAGTCTCTGGTTCGGGTTGGCTCATCTGAGAGAGGTGAGGGGGTACCGGTTGCTTTTCTACAGGGAGGTGGATTGAAATTGTCCACAGAGGCCATGGCTGGTGACATGGACTGCCGGACAACGACTCGAGATAGCAAGAGGAAGGATGCAGGCTTAACTTGTAAGGGAAATTACAGCTGTTTCTATACAAATGCTAGAAGTGTCCGAGGTAAAATCGGGGAGTTGGAGTGCTTGGTGTCGGAGGGAAAAATAGACATTGTGGGTATTTCTGAAACTTGGTGGGATGAGGAAAATCAGTGGGACACAGTGATTCCCGGTTATATATTATATCGGAAGGATAGGGGGGGAAGGGTTGGAGGTGGGGTAGCTCTGTATGTCAGAGAGGGTATAAAGTCTAGAAAGATTGAGAGGCTAAGTGAATTGGATTCGCTTCTGGAAGTTCTATGGGTTGAAATAGGGGGGCCAAAAGGAAACTTAACACTGGGAGTTTGTTATCGCCCACCAGATCAAAAGATAGAGGAGGATTATAAAATGATGAATGCCTTAAAGATAGCAACTAGACAAAAACACTGTGTAATAATAGGTGATTTTAACTACCCACACATTGATTGGGTCAATATGTGTTCTAGCCGGGAAAAAGAGATTGAGTTTCTAGACACTCTAAATGACTGTGCTATGGAGCAGATGGTCACGGAACCTACCAGGGGAGAGGCGATCCTTGATTTGGTCCTAAGTAACACTCAAGACCTGGTGAGAGATGTAAAAGTGATTGCACCGCTTGGAAACAGTGATCATAATGTTGTTGAGTTCATCATTTGTACAAATAGAGAATTGGCCAAAAAGACTCACACAACCATTTTTAACTTTAAAAGGGGTAATTTCTCTGATATGAGGGGACACGTGGGGAGGAAACTGAAAGGAAAAGTAGAAAGGGTCAAAACAATTGGGGAAGCTTGGGATCTATTTAAAACTACGATCCTAGAAGCTCAAAAAATATATATTCCGCAGGTTAGGAAAGGCACAAACAGGTATAGGAAAAAGCCTGCATGGTTAACAAACAGAGTAATGGAGGCTGTAAAAAGTAAAAAGAATTCCTTTAAGCAGTGGAAAGCTAGTCACAGTGAGGCTGATAAAACGGAACACAGGCTATGGCAAATAAAATGCAAGTCTGAGGTCAGGCAGGCAAAAAGGGAATATGAGGAGCATATAGCAAAAAACGTAAAAACCAACAATAAAACTTTCTTCAAATACATTAGAAACAGGAAACCAGCCAGGGAGGCAGTGGGGCCCTTGGACGACCAAGGGGTAAAAGGAGTATTGAAGGATGATAGGGAAATGGCTGAGAAGCTAAATGCATTTTTTGCCTCCGTCTTCACTGTGGAAGATGAGAAGTGCTTGCCCACTCCAGAACCACTGATTTCAGGAGGGGTGTTGAAAGACCTGAGTCAGATTGAGGTGACGAGAGAGGAGGTCCTAAAACTGATAGACAACTTAAAAACTGAAAAATCACCAGGCCCAGATGGCATACATCCGAGAGTTCTGAAAGAACTCAAATGTGAACTTGTAGATCTCCTGACAAAGATATGTAATCTTTCCTTAAAATCTGCCTCCATTCCTGAGGATTGGAAGGTAGCTAATGTCACTCCCATCTTTAAAAAGGGTTCCAGAGGAGATCCGGGAAATTACAGGCCAGTCAGTCTGACGTCGATACCGGGTAAATTGGTGGAAACCATTATTAAGGAAAGAATTAGTAGGCACATAGATGAACAAAACCTATTGAGGCAGACTCAGCACGGTTTCTGTAAGGGAAGATCTTGTCTCACTAACCTGTTAGTGTTCTTTGAGGGGGTGAACAAACATGTGGACAAGGGGGATCCAATAGATATTATTTACCTTGACTTCCAGAAAGCTTTTGATAAAGTTCCTCATCAAAGGCTCCTAAGTAAGCTCAAAAATCATGGGATAGAAGGACAAGTCCTTTTATGGATCAAAAACTGGCTAGTTCATAGAAAACAGAGAGTGAGTGTAGGTGGGCAATTTTCTCAGTGGAGGGTGGTAAGCAGTGGGGTACCGCAGGGATCAGTACTTGGTCCACTGCTTTTTAACTTGTTCATTAATGATTTGGAGATGGGAGTAAGCAGTGAAGTGGCTAAATTTGCGGATGATACAAAGTTGTTCAGGGTGGTGAAAACCAGTGAGGATTGTGAGGCACTCCAAGGGGATCTGTCAAGGATGGGCGAGTGGGCGTCAACATGGCAAATGGGGTTCAATGTGGCCAAGTGCAAGGTGATGCACATTGGAGCCAAAAATCCTAAATATAAATACACATTGATGGGGTCTGAACTGGCAGAGACTGAGCAAGAGAGAGATCTTGGAGTTGTAGTGGATAACTCACTGAAAATGTCGAGACAGTGTGTGACTGCAATAAAGAAGGCCAATGCTATGCTGGGGATTATTAGGAAGGGTATTGAAAACAGATCAGCCAATATAATAATGCCCCTATATAAATCAATGGTGAGACCTCATTTGGAATACTGTGTGCAGTTCTGGGCACCACACCTTAAAAAGGATATTATAGCTTTGGAAAAAGTGCAGAAAAGGGCAACTCGAATGATAAAAGGGTTGGAACACTTTCCCTATGAGGAAAGGTTAAAGCGCTTAGGGCTCTTTAGCTTGGAGAAAAGACGACTGAGGGGTGACATGATCGAGGTTTATAAGATTATGCATGGGAAAGAGCAGGTAAAGAAAGAGGTACTTTTCTCCCTTTCTCACAATACAAGAACTCGTGGGCACTCCATGAAACTGCAGAGCGGTCGGGTTAGAACGGATAAAAGGAAGTACTTCTTCACCCAAAGAGTGATTAACACATGGAATTCACTGCCACAGGAAGTGGTGGGTGCTACAAGCATGGACGGCTTCAAAAGGGAATTAGATAAGCATATGGAGCAGAGGTCCATCAGTGGCTATTAGCCACAAGGTATAGCTAGGGGCTCTGGGGCAAGTGATGCTCTGTCTTCTTGGTGCTTGGGGGGGGGGTCAACAGTGGGAGGGCTTCTAATGTCCTGGCCCCACTGCTGGACCTCCTGATGGCACTGGTATTTCTGGCCACTGTGTGACACAGAGTGTTGGACTGGATGGGCCTTTGGCCTGATCCAACATTGGCGTCTCTTATGTTCTTATGTTCTTATGTAGCAAGTCTCCAGAGATTTGGGTAGAGGTCTTCCACATCACTAGCTACCTATTCCTGGAGGTGCCAGGGATTGAACCTGGAACCATCTGGATGCTGAGCAGATGCTCTACCACTGTGCTATGGCTCCACCTCAAAGGGTTCCTTTGGTCACCCTATACCAGGGACCACAGTCCCTTACATACCCTACATGCTGGGGCCTCCTTCCCATGAGCTTTTTAAGCTGTATCAGGCCACACACAATCCTCCCTCTAGATGGCCTTTATGAAGTTGTAATCACAGGGAAATTGACAACTATCTCTCTTCGCAGAACAGCTGAGCCAATCGGTAGGTAAAGGTTCCCTTGCTCGAAAGCCAGTCGAATCCGACTCTAGGGTTGCGGTGCTCATCTCCGTTTCAAAGCCGAAGAGCCAGCGCTGTCCGAAGACGTTTCCGTGGTCATGTGGCCGGCATGACTAAACACCAAGGCACACGGAACGCTGTTACCTTCCCACTGAAGTGGTACCTATTTATCTACTTGCAATTTCTTGCTTTCAAACTGCTAGGTTGGCAGGAGTAACCGAGAGGTAAATTCCACAGCATAAATACAATGGAGATGGTGGCAATGAGATGATGGAGTTTTGAGGAAACGGAAAGGACCGAATCATTTCAGACTGCAGGTTGGAGGAAATTGCATTTCGGAGTCTCCCTACGGGAAAAAAAATTCAAAATACTTTGGCTGGAGGAAGCTTCCCTGGAGGATGGCTGGACCACATATAATACCAAACATGGTTTGGAATTATATGACTGATCAGGCCATCCATGAGTCTTCCTCCTCTGATTCAGTTAAGATGTGTGCAGATGGCCTACCCATGCAAGGACTCTGCTCAGTCGCCAAGTTGTCTGCATAGTGCAAAGGCACAGAGGAAGTGCCCGCCTGCATGCCCCCTCCTCATGAACAGCAGCTTTTGGAAAGCAGATCACGGGGAGGGGAGCATATGCACAGTCATGTCTTCTGCACCTTCACAGTGTCCAGATGGCTTGGTGACTGCGTGGGGGGGGGGCAAGGCCAGCATTCTTGTGCCTGTTCTCCCTCCCTGCGGGGTGAAGGAGTGGTCTTCTGCACAGGGCTTTAGTCGATTCCTCTTTGCCATTATGTCCAAAACATCAAACTATGGTTTGTGGTTGCCTTTCAAAGCAGGATGGCACACACCATGGTTTGAAGCTGGGTAACAGTCCTTGCTTGGTGGGGGAGTGCAAATCATCCTTTGCAAGTTCAGTCAGAATGGCAAACAGTGGTTTGTGCTATGCAGGAAGTAACTAATTGAACTGGAGGGGAAGCAAGAACACTTAAGCTTGGGGCAGTCATGTAAAGATGCAGCCAGTAAGTGTTTATTTTAGAACCCTGATTGCTTTGTGGTTTGCCCGGAGATTGTGCTCTGTGGCAATGTGCACCTTATTGTCTCCACAGGAAGTCAACAAATGGCTACTGTCTCTAGCAGTGCCTTCTAGGAAATGCTTACACAAGTCAGATGTATCTATATATCAGAGAACCACAATGTATGTCATCAGGCTCCCCATCTTGTAACAAATGGTATTAGAGACACAGGGTGATTCTGCATTGGCTTTTCCCTCCGTTGTTATACCAAACTCACCTTGGAACAGAAATTCCCCTTTGCATTGCATGCTGCTGTCACTTTCTTTGATCATCACATTTTACGGTACCCTCTACACTGCATGCCGTTTTCACTTTCTTTGATCATCGGGCTTTATGGTACCTTCTGCATAGATTCATGGCTGTTCAAGGGAGACTTTGCAGTCAGTACAGTGTTTGCCCTGGGGTGTTTGAATGTGGTTTTGAGCTGCACCCAATGTTTCCTCTAAGCTGTGGAGTCCTGTGAGCAAGAATTCTTCTTTGTGATCGACTGGCATTAAAGTTGTGAGCGAGCGATTTGGTTGCTGCATAAATTAGTTGCTGCTCTGGAGCCATCCTGCCTGAGCTAAGACAAAAATGTGTGAGCCAGAGGCTAAAAAACTGTGACCTAGCTCACACTAACTCAGCTTAGAGGGAACATTGGCTGCACCTTTTCTGTTCCAACATGGGTTTGGTAAAACAATGGAGGGAAAAGCCAATGCAGAATCAGCCACAGTGTGCATACTATATTGGGCTGTGCCTACAGTAGTGGGTTGCCATTCTGTGGTTGTACTCTTCTGTGCGGTTAGTCGGAAGTCAGCTCCACCGAATTTAGTAGGGCTTGCCTCTCAATCCACAAGCCCCAAGTTAAGTTTTAAAGGATTGCCAGCACACAGGAAGTTCTGACATAATTCTTCACGCCTCCATTTTATCCTCTCAACCACAGGCCTGTGAGGTTGGTTAGGCTGAGCAAGTGACTAGCCCAAGGTCACCCAGCAAGCTTCCAAGGCAGAGTGGGGATTTGAAGCTGGGCCTTCGAGGTTCTAGTCCAGCACTTCACCACATGGGCTGTGGTGCAGCTCTAGCCTTTTCACGCCTTTACACTTTTATTATTTTAAGCCGCCATGAACCAAGAGGAAAGGTGGGATATAAATGTTTTCATAAACAAACAAATATTCTACTGAGATGTTGTGCTGGGCCAGGGGTCCCCAGTCTTTCTGAGCCTGGGGACACCCTTGGTATTCTGACAGAGCATGGTGGGCACAGCCCCTAAATGGCTGCCATGAAATAGCTGCCACAGGAGATAGAACCAGCCACAAAATGGCTGCCACAGATTATGACAGTCACAAAGTGAAGTTGCTTGTGCTGCAGTGGCAGCAACATTTTTGAAATCTGCACGGTCAATCAGAAGCCTTGCTGGGCAAAAGCCCCCCCTCCCTGGCACTGTCCAATTTCTCAAAACACTTGGCAGGTGCCTAGAAATGTGTCGGGGGCACCATGGTTCCCCCCTGACACCACACTGGGGACACTTGTGTTAAGCCATCTGCATCATGTCACCCCAGTATTGATTCCAATGCTGGAGATCTTTTACAAACAATCCTCCTGAAGAAGACATCTAGTGTAATAGTCCGCTGTGTCAGCTCAGCTGTTAAGAACTGGGAAGGAAGAGGTCATCACACATGTAAAAGCATTGATTGTCACTGTAATATTATGAACTGCTTATACAAAAAGTTTTATATTTAGTTTTCACACGAGTATCCCCCACCCTGGAATCCGTGAATACTTTGTAAAGCAGGCTGGTATAATAAGTATCTCCCTATAAAACTCTCATTGATTCAATTTTTTTCTTCTTCAATACAGCTACACACATTTGAGAGCTTTGAAACAATAGTGCCAATTAATTTTTGCTCCCTTGCTAATTACAGAAGTTTGCTCTGTTAAAAACAAACATGTTTTTGCCATTAGAGATTCAGACTATGCCGATGGAGGTTAAATCATGCAAGGCAAAGGATAATTTAATAATTAACAACTAAGTCCAGTGAGATGATATGCTTCATGGAGCACAAAATGAAATATCTCAGTTTTTCTCATGTGAAGATCCAGTAAATAGTCTGTGCGAGAACTGGCAAGATTCACAAAAATAATTGTCCACCGCCCCTTAGTGTTCATGTGTAGTATTGCAAGAACTGGAGAGTGCTGGAGTAAACCGGTACAGGGCTGCCATTTCACACAGCCTTTCCCCTACCGATAAGGAGCCGTCTCTGAAGTGGTTTGGCATTTCAGACTGCACTGCTTTGTTTTCCCACCTTTTTTCGGCCGTGCAGGCAATCTCTGTCTTTTTTTCCCCCGAACGTTTGTTTTAGAGTGCTATAGCTCTATACTAGTATAGCACTCTAAAACGAAGGTTCCAAAAAAAAAAAAAAAGAC
>NW_015160346.1:50466-63060 GCF_001447785.1 Gekko japonicus
AGACCGCTTGGAAGCAGTTTGCAGGTAAAATGGTTCAGAAACACTTTCCTAACGGGACAGAAGCGTTTCTGTCTGAAAGTGAAAATATATTCCGGTAGGAAACCGTTACTAAAACGGTTCTGTCTGAAATGTCAGACCAGAAACCGTTAGGGAACAGTTCCTGAACCGGAATATATTGGCTGTCTGAAATTCCCCATTCCCTCTGCTAGCTAAAGTGACTACAACCAGCACTCCTGTGTGCCGGACAGCAACAGTAGGCAGGAAGAGGTCTCTGAGGATGGAAGGGTTCCCCTGTATGCTGTAAAAACAACACCTCCACAGTCAAGTTAAGCTGCTTTCTTTCTTCTTGGGGGGGGGGGGGGGGCTGCCTACAAAACCAGGCCGTAGCTTCATGGCCTGAAATACCCTAGTTTCTTTGTAAATTTTGTAACAGCCTGATGCAGAGTCCTGGGGAGGCTAGAAGCTTGCACAATGTGTTGTGTCAATTAGGTTGGTCCCAATAAAAGGTATTGCACAGGTTTCCTTCTTTTGTCTGGATTTTGAGTGGGCCTAATATGGCTCCTTGACCTGGATGGCCCAGGCTCGCTCTCTCGGGATATGGTGGCACATTATTTTTCTTCTACAAGGATTTCAGCCAAGAAAGAGATGGTATTGTCAACAGAAGGAAAGCAGACCTGGGTAAAGGCTGTTCTCTAAAGAAAGGGCATACCACGTAGTTTGGTGTAGTGGTTAAGTGCGCAGACTGTAATCTGGGAGAACCGGGTTTGATTCCCCACTCCTCCACTTGCACCTGCTGATGTGACCTTGGGTCAGTCACAAGCTCTGGCACAGCTGTCCTTGAAAAAGAGCAGTTTGTGTCAGAGTTCTCTCAGCCCCACCCACCTCACAGGGTGTCTGTTGTGGGGAGGGGAAGGGAAAGAGTTTGTAAGCCACTCTGAGGCTCCAAGTGAAGGGCGGGGTATACATCCAATCTCTTCTTCTTCTTCTTCTCTTCTTGACTTGAAATAGACGTTCTCGTGTGTAACACCTTAAATTTATCTCAGATATTGCCAATACAGAAACTATAAGGTATTTCCTGTCGTTCTCATTCTGTGTGGGAATGGCGTGTCTCATTTGGTATTTGGGCTGGATTTGGGCTGGCGGAACTAGTTCCATGCAAGAGCAAAGAAAGGAGGAGATGGACTGAATGCGGCTGCCCAGAGAACCTGCTGTAACTTGACACCTCAGCAGCCAAGTTATGCTGATTGCCAGCTTGCCTCTCACTGGGGATCGATGTAAGGTCACCACTTAACATCATGCCCTGAAAAATCGGCTTTCCCGCCCTTCTGTCTTTTAAAATGTTGTCACATCCAGCCTGATAAAAAGTTTGCTGAGCTTGCTGTTTCGTCTCGATTTGGTTGGTCTTGAGGAAAGGTGATACACGGATTTAGTTCTTGTTTTTGGATTCTGGGGAGACCAACATGACGACGGTGACCTGACCTGGATAGCCCAGGCTAGCCTGATCTAATCTGACCTCAGAAGCTAAGCAGGGTTGGTTAGTACTTGGATGGGACACATTGGTGAGTACTTAGACCACCAAGGAAGACCAGGGTTGCTGTGCAGAGGCAGGCAAGGTCAAACCACCTCTGAATGCCTTGAAAACCCCATGAAGGGTTGCCATAAGCTGGTTGGGGGATAAAGCTGTACAATTTTACCCCCTTTGTAGGCAAGTTGTCACAACCACTGTGTGTGTGTGGGGGGGGAGGTGGACAACCATTACTGCAATCCCTCCCCCAGCCAAGAAATGCCTGGCTGAAACAGAGGAGCCACTGTAGTTTCCCCACACTTGGGTCCATAGGCATGTCTCCAAAACTATGTGCCCTCTGAGTTGTAGTCTGTTGGCTTGAGTCAGACATGTGGAGAAGTCTTCTATAGCCCTTCCTTAGGAGCTGGGAACATCCCAGATCAAGAAGAGGAGACTGGATTTATACCCCACCCTTCACTCAGTGTCTCAGAGCGGCTTACAAACTCCTTTCCCTGCCCCTCCTCCCACAGACACCCTGAGAGGTAGGTGGGGCTGAGAGAGCTCTGACAGAAACTGCTCTTTCAAGGACAGTTCTTGTCAGAACTATGGCTTGCCCAAGGTCATCCAGCAGCTGCAAGTGGAGGAGTGGGGAATCAAACCCGGATCTCCCAGATTAGAGTCCGTGCACTTAACCACTACACCAAACTGGCTCTCAGCTGAGAAGGCTGAAGGGGAAGGCTGAAGGGGAGGGAGAGGGGAAGAAGGGGGAAATCTTCTTGTTCTGCCCTTCTTCCTGTCAGAACCCACAGCCAACAACGAAGTACACGCATTCAGGAACAGTAATACTTTTATTGCAGAGCTATAGATGCAGTAACATAAGCACTGTTAAGAATGGCGGCGGCCCCATGGGCATAATAGGATATAGGGCAGCTTACAAGGGGCATCGCCCATACATAAAATCACATACAATCCAATAAAATCCTAACAACATTACAATGAACAATAAAGTGCTTCCTTTTATCAGATGGTCTTAAGTTGTTAAAATGATGGCATCATTGTCCAAGAAATGGTCCGAGCCCGTCCACTGTACTCATTGTCGCATAGTTCTAATAGCGCTAAGTTCAAGGGCACTCCCAACTTCGATGGTCTTACCACCGTTGGTGGTAATGGTGGCAGCGGCGGCCCCTACGTGAAAGCCTGGTGGAAGAGCTCCGTCTTGCAGGCCCTGCAGAACTGCATAAGGTCCCGCAGGGCCCTGATCTCCTCCGGGAGCTCATTCCACCAGGCAGGGGCCGCCACTGAGAAGGATGTAGCCCTTGTCACAGCGTACTTTACCTCTTGGGGGCCCGGAACTACTAACTGGTTCCGGGTCCCCGACCGAAGTGCTCTTGGGGGTATGTATGGGGAAAGGCGGTCCCTCAGGTAGGTCGGACCCAGGCCATATAGGGCTTTAAAGGTAAGCACCAGCACTTTGAAGCGGACTCGGTACGCTATAGGCAGCCAGTTTAAGTGCTGTTCATGGGGTGGGGTTGTTTTTTTCATTTCAAAGATGCTGTTCAGGTATTGAAAGTATTACTGTGCTAACTGAAACAAAGAGAATGAAGTTTGAGTCCGGTGGCACCTTTAAGACCAACAAAGTTTAATTCAAGGTATAAGCTTTCGTGTGCAAGCACACTTCTTTAGATACAAAGAGAGTTGTGCAAAGTATTAAAAAATGCCATTTGGGGCAGCTGTTATTTTGAAACAATGAAATTTAGCTGGCTTTTTAATAGATCATTAATTGTTTGAAACTTTTATGGTATTTTATGCCTGTATAATGTTTTACTTTGCATGCAACCTCAAGCAAGTTGTCTGAAGAGGCAGCATAGAAGTTTTCTAAGTAAACAGAGATCATCATCAATGTAATATATGTGAGTGATGTTCAAGAAATGGAAGACATCTTCCTGGGTTTTGATTTATGCCTTAACCTCATGTATACCCTGCTCATGTTACCTCATGTTTACCTCATGTATACCACCCAAAGTGGCCCACAGGGCTCTCCTCTCTTCTGTTTTATCTTTGTGAGAACTCTGTGAGGCAGGGAGAGAGTGATTGGCTCAAGGGCCTCCAGTTCATTTCCATGTGACCGATGAGCAATGATGACATCCTAGGCGCCATGTTTTATCTTGGGGAGGACAGGGCCAGGGTGTAGAAGCTTCCTGGGAAGAGATGCGGGGTTGGGGAAGAGACTATGAATGGATTTCTGCAGGACTGGTGATCAACAGTGCCCTTCTAAGTCCACTGAAGGCAATAAAACAATTAAAACGAATAAATTGGGCTCTCACCACAAAAGGCTACTTGACTTCTCTGGACAATATTTTACTGTAGTCAAATCCCGCCCCCCCCGATAACAGTAACTTGTCTAAAAGTTCACAGGACCTGGAGGCCTATCACTGGAACTCCTAAGGTGCTGTTTGGCCCTAAAATGCTGCTGCTGGGGCCGGGGATAATACAGATTGGGAATGGGGTGGGGGGTTAACTCTTCCCCTGTTGGTGTTTCCTGTATTGGTTGCTGGAGGGATCAGTACTGAACCTGTAACAAAAGCAATGGGTATGGGAAGTAAACCCCTTCCCCCCTGCATTGTGTGTCAGTCCATATTGGGTCCCATTATGATTACTTTTTAGATCCAAATTATATGTCTGGAATTGCGACCAGAAGCACCGGCTAGGCTTTCTAATGGCCGGGCTTTAATTAGTTGGTTTTTAACAATTCTGTGCTGTTTTACAATCTTACCATTTTTTCTTTTGTTTGCCACCTCAAGCTGTCTGTCTGGAGAAGCACATACCATTTAAAAGAATGATAAAATAAATAAATAGACGTTAAGATGTGGACGGTGCTGCTCAGGCTATTTTGGTAAATGAAAACTGTGAAAAGACATGCCACTGTAATGTTCCTTGCCTAAGCTTGCCTTCGGCTTGCCTGGAGCAGGTAATCCCCACCCTCAGCCCCAATTCTAAACTTGAGGAATGGGAGGAAAATGGCTGGAAATTGCTCTCCACCATGATGCTCCAAGAATTTCCCTATGCCTCCCCCCCCATTCCATTTTATAATCTCTTGTTTTATAGGAGGACTCATTTTTTGGATGTAAATTGTGATCCACTTGTCACAAGTAGTATTGTATTTGTTGCAATGAATGAAAAAGTGTCAAATAGTATCTAAATTTCCGGATTTGGAGTTGCAAAGCCACTCGGAGAATGGAATCTCTGAACCTACCTGCTAGTTCCCCTAGTGGATTGTACTGATGCTAAGTTCTTAGCAGCATTAATATGACTTGTCCAGGACAAATTATAAGACAAAGGGACACTACGATAGCAGAAGCTGTTCAGCTGATCAACTGAATGGCCATTCAATAGGCCACATAGATAAATGGCATGATGGAGTACCTTTACAGAAACCAAAAACTTTGGTCTTTTGATAGTTTATATCTAAGGACTCCTGGGAGCAATAAAAAGCAAAAACGTTCAATAAGCGTCTTATGCCAACACAAGAAATTACCCAAATAATCTCTTTTATCTAAGAGAAAACAAGGAATTGATCTTGAGAAAAAAGACAGTACAAGCCTTTGGGCATAAAAGGTCCTGGAAACCATTCTGATCTTCTTTATATTGATTCTAGAAGTGGGTATCTCCAGGAGGAAAGACAAATGGCACTTGACTTGCCACTTGGAGGACCAAATTATTGTTTCCCCTTGATAAGGTAGAATTTCAAGGAAAACAGAAAGTGGGTCATACTTAACAGGACCTAAATCAAAATGCTTTCGCTAATCCTCTTGAACAGTGAACTCTTCCATCCCTGTTGGCCATTTCATGTTGGTCCCAATACGACAATGTTTAACCTGATTAGTGCTACATGAACAAGATTTATTAATAGCTAGTTCTAATTTGCTGTAGATCTTCTGCAGGGTTTCAGCAATCAGAAAAGTCTGTGAAGGTAAAATCTGCAGTAAATCAGGAGAGCAAGTCTCAGGATTAGCAAAAGCATGATTAGTTGGACCGAAGGGAGAATCATGATTTAAGTCTGTAGATGATTTAGGGCAATCCTGATCATGGTTTAAGACATCGAATCTGTTTGAAATTGGGAAAGCATCAAGAAAACCCCACCAAGTTTACTTTGTTTCATTAGAGGATCCTTTCAATCACCAAATGGATATTGCCTTTCTTTTGCTCATGGTGCAGCCTGGGGCAGAAGCTAGGGTTGCCAAATACCTTTTGTTCTGCGATGGGGGGCTCCCGGACTGCGTCTTGACATAGAGTTTTCCCCTCAGATGGCTGTGGCCCTGCCCCCAGTGTGCCCGGCGTCAGCACGTCACATCCGGCTGATGTGCACGCCGGGGTGGAGTTCCCCCCGGGTCCTGATTCCGCGGCGGCGGAAATCGGGCCTCCAAAGCGGGGGGAAATCTGCCCCACGGGGGGAATTGGCAGCCCTAGCAGAAGCAGAGTCCATAAACGGTTGGGAGGCAGGGAGAAAGGCAACAGTCTATACCAAACAATTATTAAATAATCAAATAGCTATTGTTAAAAGCCCAAAATCCAAAAGTCCAATGATCCAAAGGCTTGCAGAGGTCCAAAAATATGTAAATTCCCAAAAGTAAAATAAAGGGCTCCTGGTGGGGTCAGTGGGAAAAGAGACCAAGTCTTCTGACTGCAGTTCCACAGCAACTGTGAAGACACATTTGAGCAGGAGTAACTCTAACAAGGTAAATAAACAAGCAGTAAGTAAAATAAACAAAGACATACTAAAATAAAGCAATAAAACGACAATGCTGCAGTCATCAAAAATAGACAGTGTGGGTATTTCAGAAACTTGATGGGATAAGGGAAATCAGTGGGATACGGTGATTCCTGGTTATATATTATATCGGAAGGATAGGGGGCGAAGGGTTGGAGGTGGGGTGGTTCTGTATGTCAGAGAGGGTCCAGTAAGATTGAGATGGAAAGTGAATTGGATTTGCTTCTGGAAATGCTATGGGTTGAAATAGTGGGCCCAAAAGGAAGCTTAACACTGGGAGTTTGTTATCGCCCACCAGATCAAAAGATAGAGGAGGATTATAAAATGATGAATGAATTCAAGATAGCGGCTAGACAAAAAAAACCCTGTGATTTGGTCAATATGTGTTCTAGTCGGGAAAAAGAGATTGAGTTTCTAGACACTCTTAATGACTGTGCTGTGGAGCAGATGGTCACGGAACCTACCAGGGGAGAGGCGTTCCTGGATTTGGTCCTAAGTAACGCCCATGACCTGGTGAGAGATGTAAAAGTGATTGCACCACTTGGGAACAGTGACCATAATGTTATTGAGTTCAACATTTGTATAAATAGGGAATTGCCCCAAAAGACTGACACAACCATTTTTAACTTTAAAAGGGGTAACTGCTCTGATATGAGGGGACATGTGAGGAAGAAACTGAAAGGAAAAGTAGAAAGGGTCAAAACCAGGGGCAGATTAACTATTAAGCAGACTAAGCACGTGCTTATGGCACCAGGGCCGAAGGGGGCACCACAAAGTTGGGAAAAGGGTGAAAAGAAATTGATAAAACTAGTGCACATTGATCATGGTGCACCCTAGGGTTATCTTCTGTTTTTTGTTGGTGAGGTGCAGTGTCATAGGCTATGACACCAATATTGGGGGCACCAAGATTGGTCAGTGCTTAGGGCACCAGTGAGCTTTAATCCGCCCCTGGTCAAAACCATTGGGGAAGCTTGAAGACTATTTAAAACTACAATCCTAGAGGCTCAGAAAAAATATATACCGCGGGTTAGGAAAGGCACAAATAGGTATAGGAAAAAGCCTGCATGGTTAACTAACAAAATAATGGGAGCTGTAAAAGGTAAGAAGGATTCCTTTAAGCGGTGGAAAGCTAGTCTCAGTGAGGTTGATAAAAGGGAACACAGGCTGTGGCAAATGAAATTGCTGAGCGGTCGGGTTAGAACAGATAAAAGGAAGTACTTCTTCACCCAAATAGTGATTAACACATGGAATTCACTGCCACAGGAGGTGGTGGCAGCTACAAGCATGGACTGCTTCAAGAGGGAACTGGATAAACATATAGAGCCACAAGGTATAGATAGGAACTCACAGGCTGGGGCAGGTGATGCACTGTATTCTTGGTGCTGGGGGGGGGAAACGACCCCTGGGGGGGCAACAGTGGGAGGGCTTCTAGTGTCCTGGCCCCACTGGTGGACCTCCTGATGGCACCTGGTATTTTTGGCCACTGTGTGACAGAGTGTTGGACTAGATGGGCCTTTGGCCTGATCCAACATTGGCGTCTCTTATGTTCTTGTGTTAATTGTGGGGCTTTAACTAGCTTCCATTTTAGAATGGAGCCTGGCTCTATTTAATGGTACCAGGTACTATTTAAATACTATTAATATAGTAAAACTACTAAAACCAACTCCACCAGAAACAACTACAAATGTGTAAAATAAGGGAAGATAAGCATAAAATAAAATAAAATACATGTGCCAGAAAAAATGGGGGGGGGGGAAGCAAGGCTACTTCCGGAGGAATTTGACCCACAATTGCATGATCACACCTCCCTTTGAAGCTGCAGGCACAGTCCATCAGTACGTGATCAGATGCAACTGCCAGTGATTCGGGGGGGGGGGGTTGGGCCTTTTCCCCCCCCTCCACTAACCCGGGGGTCACTCCACTTCTGTGGGGGAGCAAAACTGGTTGCCGACAGCTGCAGGGTGCGTATGATTGCAGCCTAAGACTCTCTAAATGGGTTAAGCCCTTGACAGAAAGAAAGAAAGAAACAGGGCAGGAAGAGAAAGGAAAAGGGTGGGGGAGTAAGGTCTAGAGAAACATACAGAAGAATGTCTAAATATCCCTGTCAGATCTCTATAAGCAAACAAAGACTCTAAAGGCTAGCTTCTCAACTTCTCAACCCTGATCCATGGGAGGGGCTCAGCTTATCAGCAAGCTGAAGCCTAATCAAAGAACTGAAGGCTTAGCCTGGTCGGCAAGCCAAAAGACTAACAGTAGAAACTTTAGCTCCACATGCTTCTAACCGAACTATAGACAAAGTGAAATAAATAAAATAAAATAAATGTCTTTATGGCCATTACCATAGATGTCAGGAGAAATTCCTAGAGTATCACCAGGAAGTGATTCCACATACCTCCCCAACCTATACCCTCCTTAGTAATTGCCCTCAAAAACTTCCAGCATTTGCCAAAGTAGTGCAGGCAACCCTATGGACACTGCTTCTTTGCAGCCTTTTGACCTTTAAATCTCCCATGCATGCAGGGATCAAGGCTGCCATACCTCCTCTGGTCTTTCTTAGTCCTATCATCTGCTCTCTCCTGTGGCAGATATCAGGCATGATGACACGGTACAGAGAACTGAGGAGCTGTACGGACAGCCAGGTGGGAAGATGGTGTTGGTTTCCCTTACAGATGATCTCCATAGGCAAATGGATCTGGGTGGCTCCGCGCTGCTTCTGTTGTTAGATCTGTCAGCAGTGTTTGACACAGTTGACCATGATTTCTTGACCCACTGCCTCACCACCATTGGATTACATGGGACAGTCCTTCAATGCCTGCGCTCATTCCTCCAAGAAGAGGAGAGAAGGTGGCACTAGGGGAGAGGGTCTCATTGCAACACCAATTAATGTGCAGGGTCCCTCAGGGATTGATCCTCTCCCCAATGTTGTTTGACATCTACATGCACCCTCTCACCCAGTCAGTCAGGAGTTTTGGGCTAGGGTATCATCAATTTGCAGATGACACCTAGCTGTATCTGTTAATGGATGGCCAACCAGATACTGTCCCAGGAGATCTGGCCAGCTGTCTGGAGGCTGGGTGGGATGGTTAAAACAGCCATCTGAAACTGAACCCATCGAAGATGGAGGTCCTATGGCTAGGTCGAGGGGGCCTGGGTTGGGGAATTCATCTCCCCACTCTTGATGGAGTACAGCTAGTAGCAGCTTCCTCCATCAGGAGTTTGGGTGTGATCCTTGATGCCTCCCTTTTGTTGGAGTTTCAGGTCACAAGTATGGCCAGGACAGCCTTTTTTCCATTTCTGCCAAGCCCAGCGATTGATCCCCACCTGTCCCGCATGATCCATGCAATGGTCACCTCTAGATTAGACTACTGTAATTCGCTGTATGCAGGGCTCCCCTTGAACTTGCTCTGGAAACTTCAACTGGTCCAGAACACAGTGGCATGGGTCCTTACAGGGACCCCACCGAGAGCACATATACAATCTGTTCTCTACCGGCTGCACTGGCTACAGATTGAGTACCAAATCAGGTTCAAGGTTCTGGCACTTACCTTCAAAGCCCTAAACGGTCTGGGGCCATCATATCTGCAGGACCACCTCTCCCTGTATACCCCCAGAGAGCATTATACTCCTCTAGTAACAACCTACTGGTAGTCCCTGGCTGTAGAATGGTTCATCTATCATCAGCCAAGACCAGGGCCTTCTCTGCTCTGGCCCCAGTCTAGTGAAACTCTAGCCCTGCTGGACTTGGTTCAGTTCCGCAGGGCCTGTAAGACCGAGATGTTCCACCAGGCATATGGTTGAGGACAGTGGCTGCTTGAAAGATCACCTGGTCTCCCCACTGTTGGACCATGAATCTTGCTGTCCCCTTAGTTATCCACCTCTGAAGATTTGTTGGGATGCCATCTGATATAAGTTTTAATTGTAAAGTTGGTTTTAAACGGTGATGCTGATTTTATTGTTTGTTTAATGGTCGGAAGCTGCCCTGAGCCTTGTCTGGTGAGAAACGGAGTGGGATAAAAAAAATCACATCAAATCAAAAATAAAATAAAGAGGTGTTGCTGCTGCATCTCTCAGTCTGGAACACAAGGGAGCTCTGGGGTTGACTGACAATATTTGACCATTCCACCCTTAGCACAAAGACGAGAGTTATTTATGGAAAAAGTTTTCTCCTCACAAGTTTAATATCAGTGAATGTTTCTAACTAATGAAATGTGAAGGCCAGAGCACAGGCAATGCAAGAACTCTTCTAAATATAACCGGGTTTGCCCTAAGAAGCTACCAGATATTATTATTGTTAAAGCAAATTTAAAGTTTCCACTGAAACATATACCTAAAGTTAAACTTACAACGAATTTGAATATTTCTCCTCAGGCAAAGCGCTTGAGGAATTTTCAGGAAAGCCAAGAGATACTTTTTAAAAGTACATAACAATATTAATTAGCATGTATCTGGCACATTTTCCAGAATGTCAAAAACGCTCTCAGTACCTCACAACAGCCCTGCTTGACGCATCTGGCTGGCGAGAACCATCCCTCTCGGAATAATTGCCTTCCCTGGAGTTGGGCTACGGCCCAGAAATACATCCCTGTTCAAGGGCATGCTAATTATTTTATGACCTTTTAACCTCTCCTTTCTTAGCCAGATTTTCAAGGTTGCTGTGAGCTGACCTTGGTGGGGAAATAAAGCATTCCTCTTACATATGTATTTTGCTTTTGTGCGTGATAAGGGGAAGAAACTGGGTTTGCTGTGCTAATGGACACTTTCCCAGAAGCAGAGGAGCCAGTGCAGACCAATAGGATTCAAGCATTTTGATGTGGTCAGCCATGAAGCATTGCTGAGGTGCCTGGGTGGTTTGGCAGCGCGTGTTGTACATCCATCTTAGACCAGGTACAGTCCTTTCTTTGGGAGGTGAAGATAAAGTAACCTAGGAGAATCCTAGCCCAATGCATTTTTCTTGCAGTGATCCTAATACAAAGGCCAGATCCCTTTCAGTGCTGTCAGCTCAAGTTTTATTTGCAACATCAGTTTTATCAGCAGCACAAAGGAAATGGTACAAGTGTATCCTTTGTGGTTACTGCATCAGTTAGTTTGCAGGGAGGATTAGATGTAATTGTTATGCATGTTTGATCCACAGATGCTACCAAGGAATCTGTGCTCAGCCCAGGCTGGTACTGTGGGCTGTTGTGTGTGGAGGGGTGTCTAACAATGACCCTGGGAACCCTGCCTTGTCATACAGTCTTCTTCATAAATTTCCAGGGATAATCTCATATACACCCTGTTCAGCACTCAACCATAGCTGGTAGGGTTGCCAGCCTCCAGGTAGCACCTGGAGATCCCCCCACTACTACAATTGATCTTCAGGTGACCAAGATCAGTTCACCTGGAGAAAATGGCTGCTTTGGAAGGTGGACTGTATGACATTATACCCCTCTGAGTTCCCTCCTCTCTCCAGGCCCAGCCCTCCCTAGACTCTGGGTTGGAGCTGACACCCCTAATAGCTGGGTATACTCAGTGTTAGAAAGAAAAATTGCACTGGGGGGAAATGGAGCTTAAGAGAGTGTTTGTAGACCTTCCTATACTGGTTAATTTACAGTGCAATTTTATGCAGTGTAAGGATGCTTTCAGATACAAAAAGATTTTCCGCTTAATTTGAAGAAATTTGAAAAAATAAATAAATAAATACCAAACCACAGCACCAATTTTTGGAGCGTCCACACAAAGTTGTGATCTAACCGTGAGTTAACCATCCTTCCCCAGTCTGCAGTCTTCCCAATCCAGAACTTCTTTTCCCCCAGTCTTCTTGGGAAGTGTACAATTTGCGGTCTGGAAGGGAAAGTGAGCATTGTTGTGATGGAGAAGTACAAGGTGCTTTGAGTTACACACAGGAGACCTCAATCTCAAGGAGAGGGGCTGCAAATTGCTTAAATCACTGGTGATGAGTTTCCTGCAAGAAAATACCCATTTGCCCAACTGCCAGGAAGGAGGGAAATGGATGGCTATTTGGATGACCTGAGTTGGGCCATAAAGGTTTGAGACATGCCCTAAGCCAGGGGTGTCAAACATAAGGCCCAGGGGCCAGAACTGGCCCATCCATGACTCTTACCTGGCCTGCAAGCAACTGGTGCGAGGGAGGGAAGGCAGGAGTCTGCTGGGTGGGTGGGGGACCGGGTGAGCAGGCGCATGTGATGGTGTATGTGTGGTCAAAGCTGTTAAGAAATAGAAAGGCAATGGCTGGGGCAAGACTATGAGGCTGAGGTAGAATGGTGTGTGTGTGTGGGGGGGGGGGTGGCAGCAAAGGTAGAGAAAGAGGGGGGACGGTATTTCC